>NW_027616767.1:0-192591 GCF_964187855.1 Myxine glutinosa
TTTTCGCACTTGTGTTGGTGCAGGAAACCACTTTTGCACTTGTGATAGTGTTGAAAAACCACTTTTCGCACTTGTGTTAGTGTTGAAAAACCACTTTTTTGCACTTGTGTTAGTGTTGAAAAACCACTTTTTGCACTTGTGTTGGTGCAGGAAACCACTTTTTGCACTTGTATTAGTGTGGAAAAAACCACTTTTTTGCACTAGTGTTAGTGTTGAAAAAGCACTTTTCGCACTTGTGTTAGTGTTGAAAAACGACTTTTCGCACTTGTGTTGGTGCAGGAAACCACTTTTGCACTTGTATTGGTGTGGTAAAACCACTTTTCGCACTTGTGTTAGTGTTGAAAAACCACTTTTCGCACTTGTGTTAGTGTTGAAAAACCACTTTTCGCACTTGTGTTGGTGCAGGAAACCACTTTTGCACTTGTAATAGTGTGGAAAAAAACACTTTTTGCATTCGTGATAGTGTTGAAAAAACCACTTTTCGCACTTGTTAGTGTTGAAAAACCACTTTTCGCACTTGTGTTGGTGCAGGAAACCACTTTTGCACTTGTATTAGTGTGGAGAAAACACTTTTCGCACTTGTGTTAGTGTTGAAAAACCACTTTTTGCACTTGTGTTAGTGTTGAAAAACCACTTTTCGCACTTGTGTTAGTGTTGAAAAACCACTTTTCGCACTTGTGTTAGTGTTGAAAAACCACTTTTCGCACTTGTGTTAGTGTTGAAAAACGACTTTTCACACTTGTGTTGGTGCAGGAAACCACTTTTGCACTTGTATTGGTGTGGAAAAACCACTTTTCGCACTTGTGTTAGTGTTGAAAAACCACTTTTCGCACTTGTGTTGGTGCAGGAAACCACTTTTGCACTTGTATTAGTGTGGAAAAAACACTTTTCGCACTTGTGTTAGTGTTGAAAAACCACTTTTCGCACTTGTGTTAGTGTTGAAAAACCACTTTTCGCACTTGTGTTGGTGCAGGAAACCACTTTTGCACTTGTGATAGTGTTGAAAAACCACTTTTCGCACTTGTGTTAGTGTTGAAAAACCACTTTTCGCACTTGTGTTAGTGTTGAAAAACCACTTTTTGCACTTGTGTTGGTGCAGGAAACCACTTTTTGCACTTGTATTAGTGTGGAAAAACCACTTTTTGCACTAGTGTTAGTGTTGAAAAAGCACTTTTCGCACTTGTGTTAGGGTTGAAAAACGACTTTTCGCACTTGTGTTGGTGCAGGAAACCACTTTTGCACTTGTATTGGTGTGGAAAAACCACTTTTCGCACTTGTGTTAGTGTTGAAAAACCACTTTTCGCACTTGTGTTAGTGTTGAAAAACACTTTTCGCACTTGTGTTGGTGCAGGAAACCACTTTTGCACTTGTATTAGTGTGGAAAAAACACTTTTTGCATTTGTGATAGTGTTGAAAAACCACTTTTTGCACTTGTTAGTGTTGAAAAACCACTTTTCGCACTTGTGTTGGTGCAGGAAACCACTTTTGCACTTGTATTAGTGTGGAGAAAACACTTTTCGCACTTGTGTTAGTGTTGAAAAACCACTTTTCGCACTTGTGTTAGTGTTGAAAAACCACTTTTCGCACTTGTGTTAGTGTTGAAAAACCACTTTTCGCACTTGTGTTAGTGTTGAAAAACCACTTTTCGCACTTGTGTTAGTGTTGAAAAACCACTTTTCGCACTTGTGTTGGTGCAGGAAACCACTTTTGCACTTGTATTAGTGTGGAAAAACCACTTTTCGCACTTGTGTTAGTGTTGAAAAACCACTTTTCGCACTTGTGGTGGTGCAGGAAACCACTTTTGCACTTGCATTAGTGTGGAAAAACACTTTTTGCACTTGTGTTGGTGCAGGAAACCACTTTTGCACTTGTATTAGTGTGGAAAAACCACTTTTCACACTTGTGTTAGTGTTGAAAAACCACTTTTCGCACTTGTGTTAGTGTTGAAAAACCACTTTTCGCACTTGTGTTGGTGCAGGAAACCACTTTTGCACTTGTCTTAGTGTGGAAAAACACTTTTTGCACTTGTGATAGTGTTAAAAAACCACTTTTCGCACTTGTGTTAGTGTTGAAAAACCACTTTTCGCACTTGTGTTGGTGCAGGAAACCACTTTTGCACTTGTATTAGTGTGGAAAAACCACTTTTCGCACTTGTGTTAGTGTTGAAAAACCACTTTTCGCACTTGTGTTGGTGCAGGAAACCACTTTTGCACTTGTATTAGTGTGGAAAAACCACTTTTCGCACTTGTGTTAGTGTTGAAAAACCACTTTTCGCACTTGTGTTAGTGTTGAAAAACCACTTTTCGCACTTGTGTTGGTGCAGGAAACCACTTTTGCAGTTGTATTAGTGTGGCAAAACCACTTTTCGCACTTGTGTTAGTGTTGAAAAACCACTTTTCGCACTTGTGTTAGTGTTGAAAAACCACTTTTCGCACTTGTGTTGGTGCAGGAAACCACTTTTGCAGTTGTATTAGTGTGGAAAAACCACTTTTCGCACTTGTGTTAGTGTTGAAAAACCAGTTTTCGCACTTGTGTTAGTGTTGAAAAACCACTTTTCGCACTTGTGTTGGTGCAGGAAACCACTTTTGCAGTTGTATTAGTGTGGAAAACACACTTTTTGCACTTGTGATATTGTTGAAAAACCACTTTTTGCACTTGTGTTAGTGTTGAAAAACCACTTTTCGCACTTGTGTTGGTGCAGGAAACCACTTTTGCACTTGTATTAGTGTGGAAAAACCACTTTTTGCACTTCTGTTAGTGTTGAAAAACCACTTTTCGCACTTGTGTTAGTGTTGAAAAACCACTTTTCGCACTTGTGTTGGTGCAGGAAACCACTTTTGCACTTGTATTAGTGTGGAAAAACCACTTTTCGCACTTGTGTTGGTGCAGGAAACCACTTTTGCACTTGTGTTAGTGTTGAAAAACCACTTTTCGCACTTGTATTAGTGTGGAAAAACCACTTTTCGCACTTGTATTAGTGTGGAAAAACCACTTTTCGCACTTGTGTTAGTGTTGAAAAACCACTTTTCGCACTTGTGTTAGTGTTGAAAAACCACTTTTCGCACTTGTGTTGGTGCAGGAAACCACTTTTGCACTTGTATTAGTGTGGACAAAACACTTTTCGCACTTGTGTTAGTGTTGAAAAACCACTTTTCGCACTTGTGTTAGTGTTGAAAAACCACTTTTCGCACTTGTGTTGGTGCAGGAAACCACTTTTGCACTTGTGATAGTGTTGAAAAACCACTTTTCGCACTTGTGTTAGTGTTGAAAAACCACTTTTTGCACTTGTGTTAGTGTTGAAAAACCACTTTTTGCACTTGTGTTGGTGCAGGAAACCACTTTTTGCACTTGTATTAGTGTGGAAAAACCACTTTTTGCACTAGTGTTAGTGTTGAAAAAGCACTTTTCGCACTTGTGTTAGTGTTGAAAAACCACTTTTCGCACTTGTGTTAGTGTTGAAAAACCACTTTTTGCACTTGTGTTGGTGCAGGAAACCACTTTTTGCACTTGTATTAGTGTGGAAAAACCACTTTTTGCACTAGTGTTAGTGTTGAAAAAGCACTTTTCGCACTTGTGTTAGGGTTGAAAAACGACTTTTCGCACTTGTGTTGGTGCAGGAAACCACTTTTGCACTTGTATTGGTGTGGAAAAACCACTTTTCGCACTTGTGTTAGTGTTGAAAAACCACTTTTCGCACTTGTGTTAGTGTTGAAAAACACTTTTCGCACTTGTGTTGGTGCAGGAAACCACTTTTGCACTTGTATTAGTGTGGAAAAAACACTTTTTGCATTTGTGATAGTGTTGAAAAACCACTTTTTGCACTTGTTAGTGTTGAAAAACCACTTTTCGCACTTGTGTTGGTGCAGGAAACCACTTTTGCACTTGTATTAGTGTGGAGAAAACACTTTTCGCACTTGTGTTAGTGTTGAAAAACCACTTTTCGCACTTGTGTTAGTGTTGAAAAACCACTTTTCGCACTTGTGTTAGTGTTGAAAAACCACTTTTCGCACTTGTGTTAGTGTTGAAAAACCACTTTTCGCACTTGTGTTAGTGTTGAAAAACCACTTTTCGCACTTGTGTTGGTGCAGGAAACCACTTTTGCACTTGTATTAGTGTGGAAAAACCACTTTTCGCACTTGTGTTAGTGTTGAAAAACCACTTTTCGCACTTGTGGTGGTGCAGGAAACCACTTTTGCACTTGCATTAGTGTGGAAAAACACTTTTTGCACTTGTGTTGGTGCAGGAAACCACTTTTGCACTTGTATTAGTGTGGAAAAACCACTTTTCACACTTGTGTTAGTGTTGAAAAACCACTTTTCGCACTTGTGTTAGTGTTGAAAAACCACTTTTCGCACTTGTGTTGGTGCAGGAAACCACTTTTGCACTTGTCTTAGTGTGGAAAAACACTTTTTGCACTTGTGATAGTGTTAAAAAACCACTTTTCGCACTTGTGTTAGTGTTGAAAAAAACACTTTTCGCACTTGTGTTGGTGCAGGAAACCACTTTTGCACTTGTATTAGTGTGGAAAAACCACTTTTCGCACTTGTGTTAGTGTTGAAAAACCACTTTTCGCACTTGTGTTGGTGCAGGAAACCACTTTTGCACTTGTATTAGTGTGGAAAAACCACTTTTCACACTTGTGTTAGTGTTGAAAAACCACTTTTCGCACTTGTGTTAGTGTTGAAAAACCACTTTTCGCACTTGTGTTGGTGCAGGAAACCACTTTTGCAGTTGTATTAGTGTGGCAAAACCACTTTTCGCACTTGTGTTAGTGTTGAAAAACCACTTTTCGCACTTGTGTTAGTGTTGAAAAACCACTTTTCGCACTTGTGTTGGTGCAGGAAACCACTTTTGCAGTTGTATTAGTGTGGAAAAACCACTTTTCGCACTTGTGTTAGTGTTGAAAAACCAGTTTTCGCACTTGTGTTAGTGTTGAAAAACCACTTTTCGCACTTGTGTTGGTGCAGGAAACCACTTTTGCAGTTGTATTAGTGTGGAAAACACACTTTTTGCACTTGTGATATTGTTGAAAAACCACTTTTTGCACTTGTGTTAGTGTTGAAAAACCACTTTTCGCACTTGTGTTGGTGCAGGAAACCACTTTTGCACTTGTATTAGTGTGGAAAAACCACTTTTTGCACTTCTGTTAGTGTTGAAAAACCACTTTTCGCACTTGTGTTAGTGTTGAAAAACCACTTTTCGCACTTGTGTTGGTGCAGGAAACCACTTTTGCACTTGTATTAGTGTGGAAAAACCACTTTTCGCACTTGTGTTGGTGCAGGAAACCACTTTTGCACTTGTGTTAGTGTTGAAAAACCACTTTTCGCACTTGTATTAGTGTGGAAAAACCACTTTTCGCACTTGTATTAGTGTGGAAAAACCACTTTTCGCACTTGTGTTAGTGTTGAAAAACCACTTTTCGCACTTGTGTTAGTGTTGAAAAACCACTTTTCGCACTTGTGTTGGTGCAGGAAACCACTTTTGCACTTGTATTAGTGTGGACAAAACACTTTTCGCACTTGTGTTAGTGTTGAAAAACCACTTTTCGCACTTGTGTTAGTGTTGAAAAACCACTTTTCGCACTTGTGTTGGTGCAGGAAACCACTTTTGCACTTGTGATAGTGTTGAAAAACCACTTTTCGCACTTGTGTTAGTGTTGAAAAACCACTTTTTGCACTTGTGTTAGTGTTGAAAAACCACTTTTTGCACTTGTGTTGGTGCAGGAAACCACTTTTTGCACTTGTATTAGTGTGGAAAAACCACTTTTTGCACTAGTGTTAGTGTTGAAAAAGCACTTTTCGCACTTGTGTTAGTGTTGAAAAACGACTTTTCGCACTTGTGTTGGTGCAGGAAACCACTTTTGCACTTGTATTGGTGTGGTAAAACCACTTTTCGCACTTGTGTTAGTGTTGAAAAACCACTTTTCGCACTTGTGTTAGTGTTGAAAAACCACTTTTCGCACTTGTGTTGGTGCAGGAAACCACTTTTGCACTTGTAATAGTGTGGAAAAAACACTTTTTGCATTCGTGATAGTGTTGAAAAACCACTTTTCGCACTTGTTAGTGTTGAAAAACCACTTTTCGCACTTGTGTTGGTGCAGGAAACCACTTTTGCACTTGTATTAGTGTGGAGAAAACACTTTTCGCACTTGTGTTAGTGTTGAAAAACCACTTTTTGCACTTGTGTTAGTGTTGAAAAACCACTTTTCGCACTTGTGTTAGTGTTGAAAAACCACTTTTCGCACTTGTGTTAGTGTTGAAAAACCACTTTTCGCACTTGTGTTGGTGCAGGAAACCACTTTTGCACTTGTGGTAGTGTTGAAAAACCACTTTTCGCACTTGTGTTAGTGTTGAAAAACCACTTTTCGCACATGTGTTAGTGTTGAAAAACCACTTTTTGCACTTGTGTTGGTGCAGGAAACCACTTTTTGCACTTGTATTAGTGTGGAAAAACCACTTTTTGCACTAGTGTTAGTGTTGAAAAAGCACTTTTCGCACTTGTGTTAGTGTTGAAAAACGACTTTTCGCACTTGTGTTGGTGCAGGAAACCACTTTTGCACTTGTATTGGTGTGGAAAAACCACTTTTCGCACTTGTGTTAGTGTTGAAAAACCACTTTTCGCACTTGTGTTAGTGTTTAAAAACCACTTTTCGCACTTGTGTTGGTGCAGGAAACCACTTTTGCACTTGTATTAGTGTGGAAAAAACACTTTTTGCATTTGTGATAGTGTTGAAAAACCACTTTTTGCACTTGTTAGTGTTGAAAAACCACTTTTCGCACTTGTGTTGGTGCAGGAAACCACTTTTGCACTTGTATTAGTGTGGAGAAAACACTTTTCGCACTTGTGTTAGTGTTGAAAAACCACTTTTCGCACTTGTGTTAGTGTTGAAAAACCACTTTTCGCACTTGTGTTAGTGTTGAAAAACCACTTTTCGCACTTGTGTTAGTGTTGAAAAACCACTTTTCGCACTTGTGTTAGTGTTGAAAAACCACTTTTCGCACTTGTGTTGGTGCAGGAAACCACTTTTGCACTTGTATTAGTGTGGAAAAACCACTTTTCGCACTTGTGTTAGTGTTGAAAAACCACTTTTCGCACTTGTGGTGGTGCAGGAAACCACTTTTGCACTTGCATTAGTGTGGAAAAACACTTTTTGCACTTGTGTTGGTGCAGGAAACCACTTTTGCACTTGTATTAGTGTGGAAAAACCACTTTTCACACTTGTGTTAGTGTTGAAAAACCACTTTTCGCACTTGTGTTAGTGTTGAAAAACCACTTTTCGCACTTGTGTTGGTGCAGGAAACCACTTTTGCACTTGTATTAGTGTGGAAAAACCACTTTTTGCACTTCTGTTAGTGTTGAAAAACCACTTTTCGCACTTGTGTTAGTGTTGAAAAACCACTTTTCGCACTTGTGTTAGTGTTGAAAAACCACTTTTCGCACTTGTGTTGGTGCAGGAAACCACTTTTGCACTTGTGATAGTGTTGAAAAACCACTTTTCGCACTTGTGTTAGTGTTGAAAAACCACTTTTCGCACTTGTGTTAGTGTTGAAAAACCACTTTTCGCACTTGTGTTAGTGTTGAAAAACCACTTTTCGCACTTGTGTTAGTGTTGAAAAACCACTTTTCGCACTTGTGTTAGTGTTGAAAAACCACTTTTTGCACTTGTGTTAGTGTTGAAAAACCACTTTTCGCACTTGTGTTGGTGCAGGAAACCACTTTTGCACTTGTATTAGTGTGGAAAAAACACTTTTTGCATTTGTGATAGTGTTGAAAAACCACTTTTCGCACTTGTGTTAGTGTTGAAAAACCACTTTTCCCACTTGTGATAGTGTTGAAAAACCACTTTTCGCACTTGTGTTAGTGTTGAAAAACCACTTTTCGCACTTGTGTTGGTGCAGGAAACCACTTTTGCACTTGTATTAGTGTGGAAAAACCACTTTTCGCACTTGTGTTGGTGTTGAAAAACCACTTTTCGCACTTGTGTTAGTGTTGAAAAACCACTTTTCGCACTTGTGTTGGTGCAGGAAACCACTTTTGCACTTGTATTAGTGTGGAAAAACCACTTTTTGCACTTGTATTAGTGTGGTTAAACCACTTTTGCACTTGTATTAGTGTGGTAAAACCACTTTTCGCACTTGTGTTAGTGTTGAAAAACCACTTTTCGCACTTGTGTTAGTGTTGAAAAACCACTTTTCGCACTTGTGTTGGTGCAGGAAACCACTTTTGCACTTGTATTAGTGTGGAAAAAACACTTTTCACACTTGTGTTAGTGTTGAAAAAACACTTTTCGCATTTGTGTTAGTGTTGAAAAACCACTTTTTGCACTTGTGTTAGTGTTGAAAAACCACTTTTTGCACTTGTGTTAGTGTTGAAAAACCACTTTTCGCACTTGTGTTAGTGTTGAAAAACCACTTTTCGCACTTGTGTTGGTGCAGGAAACCACTTTTGCACTTGTATTAGTGTGGAAAAAACACTTTTTGCACTTGTGTTAGTGTTGAAAAACCACTTTTCGCACTTGTGTTAGTGTTGAAAAACCACTTTTCGCACTTGTGTTGGTGCAGGAAACCACTTTTGCACTTGTGATAGTGTTGAAAAACCACTTTTCGCACTTGTGTTAGTGTTGAAAAACCACTTTTCGCACTTGTGTTAGTGTTGAAAAACCACTTTTTGCACTTGTGTTGGTGCAGGAAACCACTTTTTGCACTTGTATTAGTGTGGAAAAACCACTTTTCGCACTTGTGTTAGTGTTGAAAAACCACTTTTCGCACTTGCGTTAGTGTTGAAAAACCACTTTTCACACTTGTGTTCGTGCAGGAAACCACTTTTGCACTTGTATTAGTGTGGAAAAAACACTTTTTGCATTTGTGATAGTGTTGAAAAACCACTTTTCGCACTTGTTAGTGTTGAAAAACCACTTTTCGCACTTGTGTTGGTGCAGGAAACCACTTTTGCACTTGTATTAGTGTTGAAAAACCACTTTCCGCACTTGTGTTAGTGTTGAAAAACCACTTTTCGCACTTGTGTTGGTGCAGGAAACCACTTTTGCACTTGTATTAGTGTGGACAAAACACTTTTCGCACTTGTGTTAGTGTTGAAAAACCACTTTTCGCACTTGTGTTAGTGTTGAAAAACCACTTTTCGCACTTGTGTTGGTGCAGGAAACCACTTTTGCACTTGTGATAGTGTTGAAAAACCACTTTTCGCACTTGTGTTAGTGTTGAAAAACCACTTTTTGCACTTGTGTTAGTGTTGAAAAACCACTTTTTGCACTTGTGTTGGTGCAGGAAACCACTTTTTGCACTTGTATTAGTGTGGAAAAACCACTTTTTGCACTAGTGTTAGTGTTGAAAAAGCACTTTTCGCACTTGTGTTAGTGTTGAAAAACGACTTTTCGCACTTGTGTTGGTGCAGGAAACCACTTTTGCACTTGTATTGGTGTGGTAAAACCACTTTTCGCACTTGTGTTAGTGTTGAAAAACCACTTTTCGCACTTGTGTTAGTGTTGAAAAACCACTTTTCGCACTTGTGTTGGTGCAGGAAACCACTTTTGCACTTGTAATAGTGTGGAAAAAACACTTTTTGCATTCGTGATAGTGTTGAAAAACCACTTTTCGCACTTGTTAGTGTTGAAAAACCACTTTTCGCACTTGTGTTGGTGCAGGAAACCACTTTTGCACTTGTATTAGTGTGGAGAAAACACTTTTCGCACTTGTGTTAGTGTTGAAAAACCACTTTTTGCACTTGTGTTAGTGTTGAAAAACCACTTTTCGCACTTGTGTTAGTGTTGAAAAACCACTTTTCGCACTTGTGTTAGTGTTGAAAAACCACTTTTCGCACTTGTGTTAGTGTTGAAAAACGACTTTTCACACTTGTGTTGGTGCAGGAAACCACTTTTGCACTTGTATTGGTGTGGAAAAACCACTTTTCGCACTTGTGTTAGTGTTGAAAAACCACTTTTCGCACTTGTGTTGGTGCAGGAAACCACTTTTGCACTTGTATTAGTGTGGAAAAAACACTTTTCGCACTTGTGTTAGTGTTGAAAAACCACTTTTCGCACTTGTGTTAGTGTTGAAAAACCACTTTTCGCACTTGTGTTGGTGCAGGAAACCACTTTTGCACTTGTGATAGTGTTGAAAAACCACTTTTCGCACTTGTGTTAGTGTTGAAAAACCACTTTTCGCACTTGTGTTAGTGTTGAAAAACCACTTTTTGCACTTGTGTTGGTGCAGGAAACCACTTTTTGCACTTGTATTAGTGTGGAAAAACCACTTTTTGCACTAGTGTTAGTGTTGAAAAAGCACTTTTCGCACTTGTGTTAGGGTTGAAAAACGACTTTTCGCACTTGTGTTGGTGCAGGAAACCACTTTTGCACTTGTATTGGTGTGGAAAAACCACTTTTCGCACTTGTGTTAGTGTTGAAAAACCACTTTTCGCACTTGTGTTAGTGTTGAAAAACACTTTTCGCACTTGTGTTGGTGCAGGAAACCACTTTTGCACTTGTATTAGTGTGGAAAAAACACTTTTTGCATTTGTGATAGTGTTGAAAAACCACTTTTTGCACTTGTTAGTGTTGAAAAACCACTTTTCGCACTTGTGTTGGTGCAGGAAACCACTTTTGCACTTGTATTAGTGTGGAGAAAACACTTTTCGCACTTGTGTTAGTGTTGAAAAACCACTTTTCGCACTTGTGTTAGTGTTGAAAAACCACTTTTCGCACTTGTGTTAGTGTTGAAAAACCACTTTTCGCACTTGTGTTAGTGTTGAAAAACCACTTTTCGCACTTGTGTTAGTGTTGAAAAACCACTTTTCGCACTTGTGTTGGTGCAGGAAACCACTTTTGCACTTGTATTAGTGTGGAAAAACCACTTTTCGCACTTGTGTTAGTGTTGAAAAACCACTTTTCGCACTTGTGGTGGTGCAGGAAACCACTTTTGCACTTGCATTAGTGTGGAAAAACACTTTTTGCACTTGTGTTGGTGCAGGAAACCACTTTTGCACTTGTATTAGTGTGGAAAAACCACTTTTCACACTTGTGTTAGTGTTGAAAAACCACTTTTCGCACTTGTGTTAGTGTTGAAAAACCACTTTTCGCACTTGTGTTGGTGCAGGAAACCACTTTTGCACTTGTCTTAGTGTGGAAAAACACTTTTTGCACTTGTGATAGTGTTAAAAAACCACTTTTCGCACTTGTGTTAGTGTTGAAAAACCACTTTTCGCACTTGTGTTGGTGCAGGAAACCACTTTTGCACTTGTATTAGTGTGGAAAAACCACTTTTCGCACTTGTGTTAGTGTTGAAAAACCACTTTTCGCACTTGTGTTGGTGCAGGAAACCACTTTTGCACTTGTATTAGTGTGGAAAAACCACTTTTCGCACTTGTGTTAGTGTTGAAAAACCACTTTTCGCACTTGTGTTAGTGTTGAAAAACCACTTTTCGCACTTGTGTTGGTGCAGGAAACCACTTTTGCAGTTGTATTAGTGTGGCAAAACCACTTTTCGCACTTGTGTTAGTGTTGAAAAACCACTTTTCGCACTTGTGTTAGTGTTGAAAAACCACTTTTCGCACTTGTGTTGGTGCAGGAAACCACTTTTGCAGTTGTATTAGTGTGGAAAAACCACTTTTCGCACTTGTGTTAGTGTTGAAAAACCAGTTTTCGCACTTGTGTTAGTGTTGAAAAACCACTTTTCGCACTTGTGTTGGTGCAGGAAACCACTTTTGCAGTTGTATTAGTGTGGAAAACACACTTTTTGCACTTGTGATATTGTTGAAAAACCACTTTTTGCACTTGTGTTAGTGTTGAAAAACCACTTTTCGCACTTGTGTTGGTGCAGGAAACCACTTTTGCACTTGTATTAGTGTGGAAAAACCACTTTTTGCACTTCTGTTAGTGTTGAAAAACCACTTTTCGCACTTGTGTTAGTGTTGAAAAACCACTTTTCGCACTTGTGTTGGTGCAGGAAACCACTTTTGCACTTGTATTAGTGTGGAAAAACCACTTTTCGCACTTGTGTTGGTGCAGGAAACCACTTTTGCACTTGTGTTAGTGTTGAAAAACCACTTTTCGCACTTGTATTAGTGTGGAAAAACCACTTTTCGCACTTGTATTAGTGTGGAAAAACCACTTTTCGCACTTGTGTTAGTGTTGAAAAACCACTTTTCGCACTTGTGTTAGTGTTGAAAAACCACTTTTCGCACTTGTGTTGGTGCAGGAAACCACTTTTGCACTTGTATTAGTGTGGACAAAACACTTTTCGCACTTGTGTTAGTGTTGAAAAACCACTTTTCGCACTTGTGTTAGTGTTGAAAAACCACTTTTCGCACTTGTGTTGGTGCAGGAAACCACTTTTGCACTTGTGATAGTGTTGAAAAACCACTTTTCGCACTTGTGTTAGTGTTGAAAAACCACTTTTTGCACTTGTGTTAGTGTTGAAAAACCACTTTTTGCACTTGTGTTGGTGCAGGAAACCACTTTTTGCACTTGTATTAGTGTGGAAAAACCACTTTTTGCACTAGTGTTAGTGTTGAAAAAGCACTTTTCGCACTTGTGTTAGTGTTGAAAAACCACTTTTCGCACTTGTGTTAGTGTTGAAAAACCACTTTTTGCACTTGTGTTGGTGCAGGAAACCACTTTTTGCACTTGTATTAGTGTGGAAAAACCACTTTTTGCACTAGTGTTAGTGTTGAAAAAGCACTTTTCGCACTTGTGTTAGGGTTGAAAAACGACTTTTCGCACTTGTGTTGGTGCAGGAAACCACTTTTGCACTTGTATTGGTGTGGAAAAACCACTTTTCGCACTTGTGTTAGTGTTGAAAAACCACTTTTCGCACTTGTGTTAGTGTTGAAAAACACTTTTCGCACTTGTGTTGGTGCAGGAAACCACTTTTGCACTTGTATTAGTGTGGAAAAAACACTTTTTGCATTTGTGATAGTGTTGAAAAACCACTTTTTGCACTTGTTAGTGTTGAAAAACCACTTTTCGCACTTGTGTTGGTGCAGGAAACCACTTTTGCACTTGTATTAGTGTGGAGAAAACACTTTTCGCACTTGTGTTAGTGTTGAAAAACCACTTTTCGCACTTGTGTTAGTGTTGAAAAACCACTTTTCGCACTTGTGTTAGTGTTGAAAAACCACTTTTCGCACTTGTGTTAGTGTTGAAAAACCACTTTTCGCACTTGTGTTAGTGTTGAAAAACCACTTTTCGCACTTGTGTTGGTGCAGGAAACCACTTTTGCACTTGTATTAGTGTGGAAAAACCACTTTTCGCACTTGTGTTAGTGTTGAAAAACCACTTTTCGCACTTGTGGTGGTGCAGGAAACCACTTTTGCACTTGCATTAGTGTGGAAAAACACTTTTTGCACTTGTGTTGGTGCAGGAAACCACTTTTGCACTTGTATTAGTGTGGAAAAACCACTTTTCACACTTGTGTTAGTGTTGAAAAACCACTTTTCGCACTTGTGTTAGTGTTGAAAAACCACTTTTCGCACTTGTGTTGGTGCAGGAAACCACTTTTGCACTTGTCTTAGTGTGGAAAAACACTTTTTGCACTTGTGATAGTGTTAAAAAACCACTTTTCGCACTTGTGTTAGTGTTGAAAAACCACTTTTCGCACTTGTGTTGGTGCAGGAAACCACTTTTGCACTTGTATTAGTGTGGAAAAACCACTTTTCGCACTTGTGTTAGTGTTGAAAAACCACTTTTCGCACTTGTGTTGGTGCAGGAAACCACTTTTGCACTTGTATTAGTGTGGAAAAACCACTTTTCACACTTGTGTTAGTGTTGAAAAACCACTTTTCGCACTTGTGTTAGTGTTGAAAAACCACTTTTCGCACTTGTGTTGGTGCAGGAAACCACTTTTGCAGTTGTATTAGTGTGGCAAAACCACTTTTCGCACTTGTGTTAGTGTTGAAAAACCACTTTTCGCACTTGTGTTAGTGTTGAAAAACCACTTTTCGCACTTGTGTTGGTGCAGGAAACCACTTTTGCAGTTGTATTAGTGTGGAAAAACCACTTTTCGCACTTGTGTTAGTGTTGAAAAACCAGTTTTCGCACTTGTGTTAGTGTTGAAAAACCACTTTTCGCACTTGTGTTGGTGCAGGAAACCACTTTTGCAGTTGTATTAGTGTGGAAAACACACTTTTTGCACTTGTGATATTGTTGAAAAACCACTTTTTGCACTTGTGTTAGTGTTGAAAAACCACTTTTCGCACTTGTGTTGGTGCAGGAAACCACTTTTGCACTTGTATTAGTGTGGAAAAACCACTTTTTGCACTTCTGTTAGTGTTGAAAAACCACTTTTCGCACTTGTGTTAGTGTTGAAAAACCACTTTTCGCACTTGTGTTGGTGCAGGAAACCACTTTTGCACTTGTATTAGTGTGGAAAAACCACTTTTCGCACTTGTGTTGGTGCAGGAAACCACTTTTGCACTTGTGTTAGTGTTGAAAAACCACTTTTCGCACTTGTATTAGTGTGGAAAAACCACTTTTCGCACTTGTATTAGTGTGGAAAAACCACTTTTCGCACTTGTGTTAGTGTTGAAAAACCACTTTTCGCACTTGTGTTAGTGTTGAAAAACCACTTTTCGCACTTGTGTTGGTGCAGGAAACCACTTTTGCACTTGTATTAGTGTGGACAAAACACTTTTCGCACTTGTGTTAGTGTTGAAAAACCACTTTTCGCACTTGTGTTAGTGTTGAAAAACCACTTTTCGCACTTGTGTTGGTGCAGGAAACCACTTTTGCACTTGTGATAGTGTTGAAAAACCACTTTTCGCACTTGTGTTAGTGTTGAAAAACCACTTTTTGCACTTGTGTTAGTGTTGAAAAACCACTTTTTGCACTTGTGTTGGTGCAGGAAACCACTTTTTGCACTTGTATTAGTGTGGAAAAACCACTTTTTGCACTAGTGTTAGTGTTGAAAAAGCACTTTTCGCACTTGTGTTAGTGTTGAAAAACGACTTTTCGCACTTGTGTTGGTGCAGGAAACCACTTTTGCACTTGTATTGGTGTGGTAAAACCACTTTTCGCACTTGTGTTAGTGTTGAAAAACCACTTTTCGCACTTGTGTTAGTGTTGAAAAACCACTTTTCGCACTTGTGTTGGTGCAGGAAACCACTTTTGCACTTGTAATAGTGTGGAAAAAACACTTTTTGCATTCGTGATAGTGTTGAAAAACCACTTTTCGCACTTGTTAGTGTTGAAAAACCACTTTTCGCACTTGTGTTGGTGCAGGAAACCACTTTTGCACTTGTATTAGTGTGGAGAAAACACTTTTCGCACTTGTGTTAGTGTTGAAAAACCACTTTTTGCACTTGTGTTAGTGTTGAAAAACCACTTTTCGCACTTGTGTTAGTGTTGAAAAACCACTTTTCGCACTTGTGTTAGTGTTGAAAAACCACTTTTCGCACTTGTGTTGGTGCAGGAAACCACTTTTGCACTTGTGGTAGTGTTGAAAAACCACTTTTCGCACTTGTGTTAGTGTTGAAAAACCACTTTTCGCACATGTGTTAGTGTTGAAAAACCACTTTTTGCACTTGTGTTGGTGCAGGAAACCACTTTTTGCACTTGTATTAGTGTGGAAAAACCACTTTTTGCACTAGTGTTAGTGTTGAAAAAGCACTTTTCGCACTTGTGTTAGTGTTGAAAAACGACTTTTCGCACTTGTGTTGGTGCAGGAAACCACTTTTGCACTTGTATTGGTGTGGAAAAACCACTTTTCGCACTTGTGTTAGTGTTGAAAAACCACTTTTCGCACTTGTGTTAGTGTTTAAAAACCACTTTTCGCACTTGTGTTGGTGCAGGAAACCACTTTTGCACTTGTATTAGTGTGGAAAAAACACTTTTTGCATTTGTGATAGTGTTGAAAAACCACTTTTTGCACTTGTTAGTGTTGAAAAACCACTTTTCGCACTTGTGTTGGTGCAGGAAACCACTTTTGCACTTGTATTAGTGTGGAGAAAACACTTTTCGCACTTGTGTTAGTGTTGAAAAACCACTTTTCGCACTTGTGTTAGTGTTGAAAAACCACTTTTCGCACTTGTGTTAGTGTTGAAAAACCACTTTTCGCACTTGTGTTAGTGTTGAAAAACCACTTTTCGCACTTGTGTTAGTGTTGAAAAACCACTTTTCGCACTTGTGTTGGTGCAGGAAACCACTTTTGCACTTGTATTAGTGTGGAAAAACCACTTTTCGCACTTGTGTTAGTGTTGAAAAACCACTTTTCGCACTTGTGGTGGTGCAGGAAACCACTTTTGCACTTGCATTAGTGTGGAAAAACACTTTTTGCACTTGTGTTGGTGCAGGAAACCACTTTTGCACTTGTATTAGTGTGGAAAAACCACTTTTCACACTTGTGTTAGTGTTGAAAAACCACTTTTCGCACTTGTGTTAGTGTTGAAAAACCACTTTTCGCACTTGTGTTGGTGCAGGAAACCACTTTTGCACTTGTATTAGTGTGGAAAAACCACTTTTTGCACTTCTGTTAGTGTTGAAAAACCACTTTTCGCACTTGTGTTAGTGTTGAAAAACCACTTTTCGCACTTGTGTTAGTGTTGAAAAACCACTTTTCGCACTTGTGTTGGTGCAGGAAACCACTTTTGCACTTGTGATAGTGTTGAAAAACCACTTTTTGCACTTGTGTTAGTGTTGAAAAACCACTTTTCGCACTTGTGTTAGTGTTGAAAAACCACTTTTCGCACTTGTGTTGGTGCAGGAAACCACTTTTGCACTTGTATTAGTGTGGAAAAACCACTTTTTGCACTTGTATTAGTGTGGTTAAACCACTTTTGCACTTGTATTAGTGTGGTAAAACCACTTTTCGCACTTGTGTTAGTGTTGAAAAACCACTTTTCGCACTTGTGTTAGTGTTGAAAAACCACTTTTCGCACTTGTGTTGGTGCAGGAAACCACTTTTGCACTTGTATTAGTGTGGAAAAAACACTTTTCACACTTGTGTTAGTGTTGAAAAAACACTTTTCGCATTTGTGTTAGTGTTGAAAAACCACTTTTTGCACTTGTGTTAGTGTTGA
This sequence comes from Myxine glutinosa, assembly GCF_964187855.1. NCBI lineage: Eukaryota > Metazoa > Chordata > Myxini > Myxiniformes > Myxinidae > Myxine > Myxine glutinosa. The sequence goes on from NW_027616767.1 coordinate 17,026, forward strand.
AAAACCACTTTTTGCACTTGTGTTAGTGTTGAAAAACCACTTTTCGCACTTGTGTTAGTGTTGAAAAACCACTTTTCGCACTTGTGTTGGTGCAGGAAACCACTTTTGCACTTGTATTAGTGTGGAAAAAACACTTTTTGCACTTGTGTTAGTGTTGAAAAACCACTTTTCGCACTTGTGTTAGTGTTGAAAAACCACTTTTCGCACTTGTGTTGGTGCAGGAAACCACTTTTGCACTTGTGATAGTGTTGAAAAACCACTTTTCGCACTTGTGTTAGTGTTGAAAAACCACTTTTCGCACTTGTGTTAGTGTTGAAAAACCACTTTTTGCACTTGTGTTGGTGCAGGAAACCACTTTTTGCACTTGTATTAGTGTGGAAAAACCACTTTTCGCACTTGTGTTAGTGTTGAAAAACCACTTTTCGCACTTGCGTTAGTGTTGAAAAACCACTTTTCACACTTGTGTTGGTGCAGGAAACCACTTTTGCACTTGTATTAGTGTGGAAAAAACACTTTTTGCATTTGTGATAGTGTTGAAAAACCACTTTTCGCACTTGTTAGTGTTGAAAAACCACTTTTCGCACTTGTGTTGGTGCAGGAAACCACTTTTGCACTTGTATTAGTGTTGAAAAACCACTTTTCGCACTTGTGTTAGTGTTGAAAAACCACTTTTCGCACTTGTGTTGGTGCAGGAAACCACTTTTGCACTTGTATTAGTGTGGACAAAACACTTTTCGCACTTGTGTTAGTGTTGAAAAACCACTTTTCGCACTTGTGTTAGTGTTGAAAAACCACTTTTCGCACTTGTGTTGGTGCAGGAAACCACTTTTGCACTTGTGATAGTGTTGAAAAACCACTTTTCGCACTTGTGTTAGTGTTGAAAAACCACTTTTTGCACTTGTGTTAGTGTTGAAAAACCACTTTTTGCACTTGTGTTGGTGCAGGAAACCACTTTTTGCACTTGTATTAGTGTGGAAAAACCACTTTTTGCACTAGTGTTAGTGTTGAAAAAGCACTTTTCGCACTTGTGTTAGTGTTGAAAAACGACTTTTCGCACTTGTGTTGGTGCAGGAAACCACTTTTGCACTTGTATTGGTGTGGTAAAACCACTTTTCGCACTTGTGTTAGTGTTGAAAAACCACTTTTCGCACTTGTGTTAGTGTTGAAAAACCACTTTTCGCACTTGTGTTGGTGCAGGAAACCACTTTTGCACTTGTAATAGTGTGGAAAAAACACTTTTTGCATTCGTGATAGTGTTGAAAAACCACTTTTCGCACTTGTTAGTGTTGAAAAACCACTTTTCGCACTTGTGTTGGTGCAGGAAACCACTTTTGCACTTGTATTAGTGTGGAGAAAACACTTTTCGCACTTGTGTTAGTGTTTAAAAACTCTTTTTGCACTTGTGTTAGTGTTGAAAAACCACTTTTCGCACTTGTGTTAGTGTTGAAAAACCACTTTTCGCACTTGTGTTAGTGTTGAAAAACCACTTTTCGCACTTGTGTTAGTGTTGAAAAACGACTTTTCACACTTGTGTTGGTGCAGGAAACCACTTTTGCACTTGTATTGGTGTGGAAAAACCACTTTTCGCACTTGTGTTAGTGTTGAAAAACCACTTTTCGCACTTGTGTTGGTGCAGGAAACCACTTTTGCACTTGTATTAGTGTGGAAAAAACACTTTTCGCACTTGTGTTAGTGTTGAAAAACCACTTTTCGCACTTGTGTTAGTGTTGAAAAACCACTTTTCGCACTTGTGTTGGTGCAGGAAACCACTTTTGCACTTGTGATAGTGTTGAAAAACCACTTTTCGCACTTGTGTTAGTGTTGAAAAACCACTTTTCGCACTTGTGTTAGTGTTGAAAAACCACTTTTCGCACTTGTGTTGGTGCAGGAAACCACTTTTGCACTTGTATTAGTGTGGAAAAAACACTTTTCACACTTGTGTTAGTGTTGAAAAAACACTTTTCGCATTTGTGTTAGTGTTGAAAAACCACTTTTTGCACTTGTGTTAGTGTTGAAAAACCACTTTTTGCACTTGTGTTAGTGTTGAAAAACCACTTTTCGCACTTGTGTTAGTGTTGAAAAACCACTTTTCGCACTTGTGTTGGTGCAGGAAACCACTTTTGCACTTGTATTAGTGTGGAAAAAACACTTTTTGCACTTGTGTTAGTGTTGAAAAACCACTTTTCGCACTTGTGTTAGTGTTGAAAAACCACTTTTCGCACTTGTGTTGGTGCAGGAAACCACTTTTGCACTTGTGATAGTGTTGAAAAACCACTTTTCGCACTTGTGTTAGTGTTGAAAAACCACTTTTCGCACTTGTGTTAGTGTTGAAAAACCACTTTTTGCACTTGTGTTGGTGCAGGAAACCACTTTTTGCACTTGTATTAGTGTGGAAAAACCACTTTTCGCACTTGTGTTAGTGTTGAAAAACCACTTTTCGCACTTGCGTTAGTGTTGAAAAACCACTTTTCACACTTGTGTTGGTGCAGGAAACCACTTTTGCACTTGTATTAGTGTGGAAAAAACACTTTTTGCATTTGTGATAGTGTTGAAAAACCACTTTTCGCACTTGTTAGTGTTGAAAAACCACTTTTCGCACTTGTGTTGGTGCAGGAAACCACTTTTGCACTTGTATTAGTGTTGAAAAACCACTTTTCGCACTTGTGTTAGTGTTGAAAAACCACTTTTCGCACTTGTGTTGGTGCAGGAAACCACTTTTGCACTTGTATTAGTGTGGACAAAACACTTTTCGCACTTGTGTTAGTGTTGAAAAACCACTTTTCGCACTTGTGTTAGTGTTGAAAAACCACTTTTCGCACTTGTGTTAGTGTTGAAAAACCACTTTTCGCACTTGTGTTGGTGCAGGAAACCACTTTTGCACTTGTATTAGTGTGGAAAAAACACTTTTCACACTTGTGTTAGTGTTGAAAAAACACTTTTCGCATTTGTGTTAGTGTTGAAAAACCACTTTTTGCACTTGTGTTAGTGTTGAAAAACCACTTTTTGCACTTGTGTTAGTGTTGAAAAACCACTTTTCGCACTTGTGTTGGTGTTGAAAAACCACTTTTCGCACTTGTGTTAGTGTTGAAAAACCACTTTTCGCACTTGTGTTGGTGCAGGAAACCACTTTTGCACTTGTATTAGTGTGGAAAAACCACTTTTTGCACTTGTATTAGTGTGGTTAAACCACTTTTGCACTTGTATTAGTGTGGTAAAACCACTTTTCGCACTTGTGTTAGTGTTGAAAAACCACTTTTCGCACTTGTGTTAGTGTTGAAAAACCACTTTTCGCACTTGTGTTGGTGCAGGAAACCACTTTTGCACTTGTATTAGTGTGGAAAAAACACTTTTCACACTTGTGTTAGTGTTGAAAAAACACTTTTCGCATTTGTGTTAGTGTTGAAAAACCACTTTTTGCACTTGTGTTAGTGTTGAAAAACCACTTTTTGCACTTGTGTTAGTGTTGAAAAACCACTTTTCGCACTTGTGTTAGTGTTGAAAAACCACTTTTCGCACTTGTGTTGGTGCAGGAAACCACTTTTGCACTTGTATTAGTGTGGAAAAAACACTTTTTGCACTTGTGTTAGTGTTGAAAAACCACTTTTCGCACTTGTGTTAGTGTTGAAAAACCACTTTTCGCACTTGTGTTGGTGCAGGAAACCACTTTTGCACTTGTGATAGTGTTGAAAAACCACTTTTCGCACTTGTGTTAGTGTTGAAAAACCACTTTTCGCACTTGTGTTAGTGTTGAAAAACCACTTTTTGCACTTGTGTTGGTGCAGGAAACCACTTTTTGCACTTGTATTAGTGTGGAAAAACCACTTTTCGCACTTGTGTTAGTGTTGAAAAACCACTTTTCGCACTTGCGTTAGTGTTGAAAAACCACTTTTCACACTTGTGTTGGTGCAGGAAACCACTTTTGCACGTGTATTAGTGTGGAAAAAACACTTTTTGCATTTGTGATAGTGTTGAAAAACCACTTTTCGCACTTGTTAGTGTTGAAAAACCACTTTTCGCACTTGTGTTGGTGCAGGAAACCACTTTTGCACTTGTATTAGTGTTGAAAAACCACTTTTCGCACTTGAGTTAGTGTTGAAAAACCACTTTTCGCACTTGTGTTAGTGTTGAAAAACCACTTTTCGCACTTGTGTTAGTGTTGAAAAACCACTTTTCGCACTTGTGTTAGTGTTGAAAAACCACTTTTCGCACTTGTGTTGGTGCAGGAAACCACTTTTGCACTTGTATTAGTGTGGAAAAACCACTTTTCGCACTTGTGTTGGTGCAGGAAACCACTTTTGCACTTGTGTTAGTGTTGAAAAACCACTTTTCGCACTTGTATTAGTGTGGAAAAACCACTTTTCGCACTTGTATTAGTGTGGAAAAACCACTTTTCGCACTTGTGTTAGTGTTGAAAAACCACTTTTCGCACTTGTGTTAGTGTTGAAAAACCACTTTTTGCACTTGTGTTGGTGCAGGAAACCACTTTTGCACTTGTATTAGTGTGGACAAAACACTTTTCGCACTTGTGTTAGTGTTGAAAAACCACTTTTCGCACTTGTGTTAGTGTTGAAAAACCACTTTTCGCACTTGTGTTGGTGCAGGAAACCACTTTTGCACTTGTGATAGTGTTGAAAAACCACTTTTCGCACTTGTGTTAGTGTTGAAAAACCACTTTTTGCACTTGTGTTAGTGTTGAAAAACCACTTTTTGCACTTGTGTTGGTGCAGGAAACCACTTTTTGCACTTGTATTAGTGTGGAAAAACCACTTTTTGCACTAGTGTTAGTGTTGAAAAAGCACTTTTCGCACTTGTGTTAGTGTTGAAAAACCACTTTTCGCACTTGTGTTAGTGTTGAAAAACCACTTTTTGCACTTGTGTTGGTGCAGGAAACCACTTTTTGCACTTGTATTAGTGTGGAAAAACCACTTTTTGCACTAGTGTTAGTGTTGAAAAAGCACTTTTCGCACTTGTGTTAGGGTTGAAAAACGACTTTTCGCACTTGTGTTGGTGCAGGAAACCACTTTTGCACTTGTATTGGTGTGGAAAAACCACTTTTCGCACTTGTGTTAGTGTTGAAAAACCACTTTTCGCACTTGTGTTAGTGTTGAAAAACACTTTTCGCACTTGTGTTGGTGCAGGAAACCACTTTTGCACTTGTATTAGTGTGGAAAAAACACTTTTTGCATTTGTGATAGTGTTGAAAAACCACTTTTTGCACTTGTTAGTGTTGAAAAACCACTTTTCGCACTTGTGTTGGTGCAGGAAACCACTTTTGCACTTGTATTAGTGTGGAGAAAACACTTTTCGCACTTGTGTTAGTGTTGAAAAACCACTTTTCGCACTTGTGTTAGTGTTGAAAAACCACTTTTCGCACTTGTGTTAGTGTTGAAAAACCACTTTTCGCACTTGTGTTAGTGTTGAAAAACCACTTTTCGCACTTGTGTTAGTGTTGAAAAACCACTTTTCGCACTTGTGTTGGTGCAGGAAACCACTTTTGCACTTGTATTAGTGTGGAAAAACCACTTTTCGCACTTGTGTTAGTGTTGAAAAACCACTTTTCGCACTTGTGGTGGTGCAGGAAACCACTTTTGCACTTGCATTAGTGTGGAAAAACACTTTTTGCACTTGTGTTGGTGCAGGAAACCACTTTTGCACTTGTATTAGTGTGGAAAAACCACTTTTCACACTTGTGTTAGTGTTGAAAAACCACTTTTCGCACTTGTGTTAGTGTTGAAAAACCACTTTTCGCACTTGTGTTGGTGCAGGAAACCACTTTTGCACTTGTCTTAGTGTGGAAAAACACTTTTTGCACTTGTGATAGTGTTAAAAAACCACTTTTCGCACTTGTGTTAGTGTTGAAAAACCACTTTTCGCACTTGTGTTGGTGCAGGAAACCACTTTTGCACTTGTATTAGTGTGGAAAAACCACTTTTCGCACTTGTGTTAGTGTTGAAAAACCACTTTTCGCACTTGTGTTGGTGCAGGAAACCACTTTTGCACTTGTATTAGTGTGGAAAAACCACTTTTCACACTTGTGTTAGTGTTGAAAAACCACTTTTCGCACTTGTGTTAGTGTTGAAAAACCACTTTTCGCACTTGTGTTGGTGCAGGAAACCACTTTTGCAGTTGTATTAGTGTGGCAAAACCACTTTTCGCACTTGTGTTAGTGTTGAAAAACCACTTTTCGCACTTGTGTTAGTGTTGAAAAACCACTTTTCGCACTTGTGTTGGTGCAGGAAACCACTTTTGCAGTTGTATTAGTGTGGAAAAACCACTTTTCGCACTTGTGTTAGTGTTGAAAAACCAGTTTTCGCACTTGTGTTAGTGTTGAAAAACCACTTTTCGCACTTGTGTTGGTGCAGGAAACCACTTTTGCAGTTGTATTAGTGTGGAAAACACACTTTTTGCACTTGTGATATTGTTGAAAAACCACTTTTTGCACTTGTGTTAGTGTTGAAAAACCACTTTTCGCACTTGTGTTGGTGCAGGAAACCACTTTTGCACTTGTATTAGTGTGGAAAAACCACTTTTTGCACTTCTGTTAGTGTTGAAAAACCACTTTTCGCACTTGTGTTAGTGTTGAAAAACCACTTTTCGCACTTGTGTTGGTGCAGGAAACCACTTTTGCACTTGTATTAGTGTGGAAAAACCACTTTTCGCACTTGTGTTGGTGCAGGAAACCACTTTTGCACTTGTGTTAGTGTTGAAAAACCACTTTTCGCACTTGTATTAGTGTGGAAAAACCACTTTTCGCACTTGTATTAGTGTGGAAAAACCACTTTTCGCACTTGTGTTAGTGTTGAAAAACCACTTTTCGCACTTGTGTTAGTGTTGAAAAACCACTTTTCGCACTTGTGTTGGTGCAGGAAACCACTTTTGCACTTGTATTAGTGTGGACAAAACACTTTTCGCACTTGTGTTAGTGTTGAAAAACCACTTTTCGCACTTGTGTTAGTGTTGAAAAACCACTTTTCGCACTTGTGTTGGTGCAGGAAACCACTTTTGCACTTGTGATAGTGTTGAAAAACCACTTTTCGCACTTGTGTTAGTGTTGAAAAACCACTTTTTGCACTTGTGTTAGTGTTGAAAAACCACTTTTTGCACTTGTGTTGGTGCAGGAAACCACTTTTTGCACTTGTATTAGTGTGGAAAAACCACTTTTTGCACTAGTGTTAGTGTTGAAAAAGCACTTTTCGCACTTGTGTTAGTGTTGAAAAACGACTTTTCGCACTTGTGTTGGTGCAGGAAACCACTGTTGCACTTGTATTGGTGTGGTAAAACCACTTTTCGCACTTGTGTTAGTGTTGAAAAACCACTTTTCGCACTTGTGTTAGTGTTGAAAAACCACTTTTCGCACTTGTGTTGGTGCAGGAAACCACTTTTGCACTTGTAATAGTGTGGAAAAAACACTTTTTGCATTCGTGATAGTGTTGAAAAACCACTTTTCGCACTTGTTAGTGTTGAAAAACCACTTTTCGCACTTGTGTTGGTGCAGGAAACCACTTTTGCACTTGTATTAGTGTGGAGAAAACACTTTTCGCACTTGTGTTAGTGTTGAAAAACCACTTTTTGCACTTGTGTTAGTGTTGAAAAACCACTTTTCGCACTTGTGTTAGTGTTGAAAAACCACTTTTCGCACTTGTGTTAGTGTTGAAAAACCACTTTTCGCACTTGTGTTGGTGCAGGAAACCACTTTTGCACTTGTGGTAGTGTTGAAAAACCACTTTTCGCACTTGTGTTAGTGTTGAAAAACCACTTTTCGCACATGTGTTAGTGTTGAAAAACCACTTTTTGCACTTGTGTTGGTGCAGGAAACCACTTTTTGCACTTGTATTAGTGTGGAAAAACCACTTTTTGCACTAGTGTTAGTGTTGAAAAAGCACTTTTCGCACTTGTGTTAGTGTTGAAAAACGACTTTTCGCACTTGTGTTGGTGCAGGAAACCACTTTTGCACTTGTATTGGTGTGGAAAAACCACTTTTCGCACTTGTGTTAGTGTTGAAAAACCACTTTTCGCACTTGTGTTAGTGTTTAAAAACCACTTTTCGCACTTGTGTTGGTGCAGGAAACCACTTTTGCACTTGTATTAGTGTGGAAAAAACACTTTTTGCATTTGTGATAGTGTTGAAAAACCACTTTTTGCACTTGTTAGTGTTGAAAAACCACTTTTCGCACTTGTGTTGGTGCAGGAAACCACTTTTGCACTTGTATTAGTGTGGAGAAAACACTTTTCGCACTTGTGTTAGTGTTGAAAAACCACTTTTCGCACTTGTGTTAGTGTTGAAAAACCACTTTTCGCACTTGTGTTAGTGTTGAAAAACCACTTTTCGCACTTGTGTTAGTGTTGAAAAACCACTTTTCGCACTTGTGTTAGTGTTGAAAAACCACTTTTCGCACTTGTGTTGGTGCAGGAAACCACTTTTGCACTTGTATTAGTGTGGAAAAACCACTTTTCGCACTTGTGTTAGTGTTGAAAAACCACTTTTCGCACTTGTGGTGGTGCAGGAAACCACTTTTGCACTTGCATTAGTGTGGAAAAACACTTTTTGCACTTGTGTTGGTGCAGGAAACCACTTTTGCACTTGTATTAGTGTGGAAAAACCACTTTTCACACTTGTGTTAGTGTTGAAAAACCACTTTTCGCACTTGTGTTAGTGTTGAAAAACCACTTTTCGCACTTGTGTTGGTGCAGGAAACCACTTTTGCACTTGTATTAGTGTGGAAAAACCACTTTTTGCACTTCTGTTAGTGTTGAAAAACCACTTTTCGCACTTGTGTTAGTGTTGAAAAACCACTTTTCGCACTTGTGTTAGTGTTGAAAAACCACTTTTCGCACTTGTGTTGGTGCAGGAAACCACTTTTGCACTTGTGATAGTGTTGAAAAACCACTTTTCGCACTTGTGTTAGTGTTGAAAAACCACTTTTCGCACTTGTGTTAGTGTTGAAAAACCACTTTTCGCACTTGTGTTAGTGTTGAAAAACCACTTTTCGCACTTGTGTTAGTGTTGAAAAACCACTTTTCGCACTTGTGTTAGTGTTGAAAAACCACTTTTTGCACTTGTGTTAGTGTTGAAAAACCACTTTTCGCACTTGTGTTGGTGCAGGAAACCACTTTTGCACTTGTATTAGTGTGGAAAAAACACTTTTTGCATTTGTGATAGTGTTGAAAAACCACTTTTCGCACTTGTGTTAGTGTTGAAAAACCACTTTTCCCACTTGTGATAGTGTTGAAAAACCACTTTTCGCACTTGTGTTAGTGTTGAAAAACCACTTTTCGCACTTGTGTTGGTGCAGGAAACCACTTTTGCACTTGTATTAGTGTGGAAAAACCACTTTTCGCACTTGTGTTGGTGTTGAAAAACCACTTTTCGCACTTGTGTTAGTGTTGAAAAACCACTTTTCGCACTTGTGTTGGTGCAGGAAACCACTTTTGCACTTGTCTTAGTGTGGAAAAACACTTTTTGCACTTGTGATAGTGTTAAAAAACCACTTTTCGCACTTGTGTTAGTGTTGAAAAACCACTTTTCGCACTTGTGTTGGTGCAGGAAACCACTTTTGCACTTGTATTAGTGTGGAAAAACCACTTTTCGCACTTGTGTTAGTGTTGAAAAACCACTTTTCGCACTTGTGTTGGTGCAGGAAACCACTTTTGCACTTGTATTAGTGTGGAAAAACCACTTTTCACACTTGTGTTAGTGTTGAAAAACCACTTTTCGCACTTGTGTTAGTGTTGAAAAACCACTTTTCGCACTTGTGTTGGTGCAGGAAACCACTTTTGCAGTTGTATTAGTGTGGCAAAACCACTTTTCGCACTTGTGTTAGTGTTGAAAAACCACTTTTCGCACTTGTGTTAGTGTTGAAAAACCACTTTTCGCACTTGTGTTGGTGCAGGAAACCACTTTTGCAGTTGTATTAGTGTGGAAAAACCACTTTTCGCACTTGTGTTAGTGTTGAAAAACCAGTTTTCGCACTTGTGTTAGTGTTGAAAAACCACTTTTCGCACTTGTGTTGGTGCAGGAAACCACTTTTGCAGTTGTATTAGTGTGGAAAACACACTTTTTGCACTTGTGATATTGTTGAAAAACCACTTTTTGCACTTGTGTTAGTGTTGAAAAACCACTTTTCGCACTTGTGTTGGTGCAGGAAACCACTTTTGCACTTGTATTAGTGTGGAAAAACCACTTTTTGCACTTCTGTTAGTGTTGAAAAACCACTTTTCGCACTTGTGTTAGTGTTGAAAAACCACTTTTCGCACTTGTGTTGGTGCAGGAAACCACTTTTGCACTTGTATTAGTGTGGAAAAACCACTTTTCGCACTTGTGTTGGTGCAGGAAACCACTTTTGCACTTGTGTTAGTGTTGAAAAACCACTTTTCGCACTTGTATTAGTGTGGAAAAACCACTTTTCGCACTTGTATTAGTGTGGAAAAACCACTTTTCGCACTTGTGTTAGTGTTGAAAAACCACTTTTCGCACTTGTGTTAGTGTTGAAAAACCACTTTTCGCACTTGTGTTGGTGCAGGAAACCACTTTTGCACTTGTATTAGTGTGGACAAAACACTTTTCGCACTTGTGTTAGTGTTGAAAAACCACTTTTCGCACTTGTGTTAGTGTTGAAAAACCACTTTTCGCACTTGTGTTGGTGCAGGAAACCACTTTTGCACTTGTGATAGTGTTGAAAAACCACTTTTCGCACTTGTGTTAGTGTTGAAAAACCACTTTTTGCACTTGTGTTAGTGTTGAAAAACCACTTTTTGCACTTGTGTTGGTGCAGGAAACCACTTTTTGCACTTGTATTAGTGTGGAAAAACCACTTTTTGCACTAGTGTTAGTGTTGAAAAAGCACTTTTCGCACTTGTGTTAGTGTTGAAAAACGACTTTTCGCACTTGTGTTGGTGCAGGAAACCACTGTTGCACTTGTATTGGTGTGGTAAAACCACTTTTCGCACTTGTGTTAGTGTTGAAAAACCACTTTTCGCACTTGTGTTAGTGTTGAAAAACCACTTTTCGCACTTGTGTTGGTGCAGGAAACCACTTTTGCACTTGTAATAGTGTGGAAAAAACACTTTTTGCATTCGTGATAGTGTTGAAAAACCACTTTTCGCACTTGTTAGTGTTGAAAAACCACTTTTCGCACTTGTGTTGGTGCAGGAAACCACTTTTGCACTTGTATTAGTGTGGAGAAAACACTTTTCGCACTTGTGATAGTGTTGAAAAACCACTTTTTGCACTTGTGTTAGTGTTGAAAAACCACTTTTCGCACTTGTGTTAGTGTTGAAAAACCACTTTTCGCACTTGTGTTAGTGTTGAAAAACCACTTTTCGCACTTGTGTTGGTGCAGGAAACCACTTTTGCACTTGTGGTAGTGTTGAAAAACCACTTTTCGCACTTGTGTTAGTGTTGAAAAACCACTTTTCGCACATGTGTTAGTGTTGAAAAACCACTTTTTGCACTTGTGTTGGTGCAGGAAACCACTTTTTGCACTTGTATTAGTGTGGAAAAACCACTTTTTGCACTAGTGTTAGTGTTGAAAAAGCACTTTTCGCACTTGTGTTAGTGTTGAAAAACGACTTTTCGCACTTGTGTTGGTGCAGGAAACCACTTTTGCACTTGTATTGGTGTGGAAAAACCACTTTTCGCACTTGTGTTAGTGTTGAAAAACCACTTTTCGCACTTGTGTTAGTGTTTAAAAACCACTTTTCGCACTTGTGTTGGTGCAGGAAACCACTTTTGCACTTGTATTAGTGTGGAAAAAACACTTTTTGCATTTGTGATAGTGTTGAAAAACCACTTTTTGCACTTGTTAGTGTTGAAAAACCACTTTTCGCACTTGTGTTGGTGCAGGAAACCACTTTTGCACTTGTATTAGTGTGGAGAAAACACTTTTCGCACTTGTGTTAGTGTTGAAAAACCACTTTTCGCACTTGTGTTAGTGTTGAAAAACCACTTTTCGCACTTGTGTTAGTGTTGAAAAACCACTTTTCGCACTTGTGTTAGTGTTGAAAAACCACTTTTCGCACTTGTGTTAGTGTTGAAAAACCACTTTTCGCACTTGTGTTGGTGCAGGAAACCACTTTTGCACTTGTATTAGTGTGGAAAAACCACTTTTCGCACTTGTGTTAGTGTTGAAAAACCACTTTTCGCACTTGTGGTGGTGCAGGAAACCACTTTTGCACTTGCATTAGTGTGGAAAAACACTTTTTGCACTTGTGTTGGTGCAGGAAACCACTTTTGCACTTGTATTAGTGTGGAAAAACCACTTTTCACACTTGTGTTAGTGTTGAAAAACCACTTTTCGCACTTGTGTTAGTGTTGAAAAACCACTTTTCGCACTTGTGTTGGTGCAGGAAACCACTTTTGCACTTGTATTAGTGTGGAAAAACCACTTTTTGCACTTCTGTTAGTGTTGAAAAACCACTTTTCGCACTTGTGTTAGTGTTGAAAAACCACTTTTCGCACTTGTGTTAGTGTTGAAAAACCACTTTTCGCACTTGTGTTGGTGCAGGAAACCACTTTTGCACTTGTGATAGTGTTGAAAAACCACTTTTCGCACTTGTGTTAGTGTTGAAAAACCACTTTTCGCACTTGTGTTAGTGTTGAAAAACCACTTTTCGCACTTGTGTTAGTGTTGAAAAACCACTTTTCGCACTTGTGTTAGTGTTGAAAAACCACTTTTCGCACTTGTGTTAGTGTTGAAAAACCACTTTTTGCACTTGTGTTAGTGTTGAAAAACCACTTTTCGCACTTGTGTTGGTGCAGGAAACCACTTTTGCACTTGTATTAGTGTGGAAAAAACACTTTTTGCATTTGTGATAGTGTTGAAAAACCACTTTTCGCACTTGTGTTAGTGTTGAAAAACCACTTTTCCCACTTGTGATAGTGTTGAAAAACCACTTTTCGCACTTGTGTTAGTGTTGAAAAACCACTTTTCGCACTTGTGTTGGTGCAGGAAACCACTTTTGCACTTGTATTAGTGTGGAAAAACCACTTTTCGCACTTGTGTTGGTGTTGAAAAACCACTTTTCGCACTTGTGTTAGTGTTGAAAAACCACTTTTCGCACTTGTGTTGGTGCAGGAAACCACTTTTGCACTTGTATTAGTGTGGAAAAACCACTTTTTGCACTTGTATTAGTGTGGTTAAACCACTTTTGCACTTGTATTAGTGTGGTAAAACCACTTTTCGCACTTGTGTTAGTGTTGAAAAACCACTTTTCGCACTTGTGTTAGTGTTGAAAAACCACTTTTCGCACTTGTGTTGGTGCAGGAAACCACTTTTGCACTTGTATTAGTGTGGAAAAAACACTTTTCACACTTGTGTTAGTGTTGAAAAAACACTTTTCGCATTTGTGTTAGTGTTGAAAAACCACTTTTTGCACTTGTGTTAGTGTTGAAAAACCACTTTTTGCACTTGTGTTAGTGTTGAAAAACCACTTTTCGCACTTGTGTTAGTGTTGAAAAACCACTTTTCGCACTTGTGTTGGTGCAGGAAACCACTTTTGCACTTGTATTAGTGTGGAAAAAACACTTTTTGCACTTGTGTTAGTGTTGAAAAACCACTTTTCGCACTTGTGTTAGTGTTGAAAAACCACTTTTCGCACTTGTGTTGGTGCAGGAAACCACTTTTGCACTTGTGATAGTGTTGAAAAACCACTTTTCGCACTTGTGTTAGTGTTGAAAAACCACTTTTCGCACTTGTGTTAGTGTTGAAAAACCACTTTTTGCACTTGTGTTGGTGCAGGAAACCACTTTTTGCACTTGTATTAGTGTGGAAAAACCACTTTTCGCACTTGTGTTAGTGTTGAAAAACCACTTTTCGCACTTGCGTTAGTGTTGAAAAACCACTTTTCACACTTGTGTTGGTGCAGGAAACCACTTTTGCACTTGTATTAGTGTGGAAAAAACACTTTTTGCATTTGTGATAGTGTTGAAAAACCACTTTTCGCACTTGTTAGTGTTGAAAAACCACTTTTCGCACTTGTGTTGGTGCAGGAAACCACTTTTGCACTTGTATTAGTGTTGAAAAACCACTTTTCGCACTTGAGTTAGTGTTGAAAAACCACTTTTCGCACTTGTGTTAGTGTTGAAAAACCACTTTTCGCACTTGTGTTAGTGTTGAAAAACCACTTTTCGCACTTGTGTTAGTGTTGAAAAACCACTTTTCGCACTTGTGTTGGTGCAGGAAACCACTTTTGCACTTGTATTAGTGTGGAAAAACCACTTTTCGCGTTTGTGTTAGTGTTGAAAAACCACTTTTCGCACTTGTGGTGGTGCAGGAAACCACTTTTGCACTTGCATTAGTGTGGAAAAACACTTTTTGCACTTGTGTTGGTGCAGGAAACCACTTTTGCACTTGTATTAGTGTGGAAAAACCACTTTTCGCACTTGTGTTAGTGTTGAAAAACCACTTTTCGCACTTGTGTTGGTGCAGGAAACCACTTTTGCACTTGTATTAGTGTGGAAAAAACACTTTTTGCATTTGTGATAGTGTTGAAAAACCACTTTTCGCACTTGTTAGTGTTGAAAAACCACTTTTCGCACTTGTGTTGGTGCAGGAAACCACTTTTGCACTTGTATTAGTGTGGAGAAAACACTTTTTGCACTGTGTTAGTGTTGAAAAACCACTTTTCCAACTTGTGTTAGTGTTGAAAAACCACTTTTCGCACTTGTGTTAGTGTTGAAAAACCACTTTTCGCACTTGTGTTAGTGTTGAAAAACCACTTTTCGCACTTGTGTTAGTGTTGAAAAACCACTTTTCGCACTTGTGTTGGTGCAGGAAACCACTTTTGCACTTGTATTAGTGTGGAAAAACCACTTTTCGCACTTGTGTTAGTGTTGAAAAACCACTTTTCGCACTTGTGGTGGTGCAGGAAACCACTTTTGCACTTGCATTAGTGTGGAAAAACACTTTTTGCACTTGTGTTGGTGCAGGAAACCACTTTTGCACTTGTATTAGTGTGAAAAAACCACTTTTCACACTTGTGTTAGTGTTGAAAAACCACTTTTCGCACTTGTGTTAGTGTTGAAAAACCACTTTTCGCACTTGTGTTGGTGCAGGAAACCACTTTTGCACTTGTATTAGTGTGGAAAAAACACTTTTCGCACTTGTGTTAGTGTTGAAAAACCACTTTTCGCACTTGTGTTGGTGCAGGAAACCACTTTTGCACATGTATTAGTGTGGAAAAACACTTTTTGCACTTGTGATAGTGTTAAAAAACCACTTTTCGCACTTGTGTTAGTGTTGAAAAACCACTTTTCGCACTTGTGTTGGTGCAGGAAACCACTTTTGCACTTGTATTAGTGTGGAGAAAACACTTTTCGCACTGTGTTAGTGTTGAAAAACCACTTTTCCAACTTGTGTTAGTGTTGAAAAACCACTTTTCGCACTTGTGTTAGTGTTGAAAAACCACTTTTCGCACTTGTGTTAGTGTTGAAAAACCACTTTTCGCACTTGTGTTAGTGTTGAAAAACCACTTTTCGCACTTGTGTTGGTGCAGGAAACCACTTTTGCACTTGTATTAGTGTGGAAAAACCACTTTTCGCACTTGTGTTAGTGTTGAAAAACCACTTTTCGCACTTGTGGTGGTGCAGGAAACCACTTTTGCACTTGCATTAGTGTGGAAAAACACTTTTTGCACTTGTGTTGGTGCAGGAAACCACTTTTGCACTTGTATTAGTGTGAAAAAACCACTTTTCACACTTGTGTTAGTGTTGAAAAACCACTTTTCGCACTTGTGTTAGTGTTGAAAAACCACTTTTCGCACTTGTGTTGGTGCAGGAAACCACTTTTGCACTTGTATTAGTGTGGAAAAAACACTTTTCGCACTTGTGTTCGTGTTGAAAAACCACTTTTCGCACTTGTGTTGGTGCAGGAAACCACTTTTGCACTTGTATTAGTGTGGAAAAACACTTTTTGCACTTGTGATAGTGTTAAAAAACCACTTTTCGCACTTGTGTTAGTGTTGAAAAACCACTTTTCGCACTTGTGTTGGTGCAGGAAACCACTTTTGCACTTGTATTAGTGTGGAAAAACCACTTTTCACACTTGTGTTAGTGTTGAAAAACCACTTTTCGCACTTGTGTTAGTGTTGAAAAACCACTTTTCGCACTTGTGTTAGTGTTGAAAAACCACTTTTCGCACTTGTGTTGGTGCAGGAAACCACTTTTGCACTTGTATTAGTGTGGAAAAAACACTTTTTGCACTTGTGTTAGTGTTGAAAAAACACCTTTCGCACTTGTGTTAGTGTTGAAAAACCACTTTTTGCACTTGTGTTAGTGTTGAAAAACCACTTTTCGCACTTGTGTTAGTGTTGAAAAACCACTTTTCGCACTTGTGTTAGTGTTGAAAAACCACTTTTCGCACTTGTGTTGGTGCAGGAAACCACTTTTGCACTTGTATTAGTGTGGAAAAACCACTTTTCGCACTTGTGTTAGTGTTGAAAAACCACTTTTCGCACTTGTGTTGGTGCAGGAAACCACTTTTGCACTTGTATTAGTGTGGAAAAACCACTTTTCGCACTTGTGTTAGTGTTGAAAAACCACTTTTCGCACTTGTGTTAGTGTTGAAAAACCACTTTTCGCACTTGTGTTAGTGTTGAAAAACCACTTTTCGCACTTGTGTTAGTGTTGAAAAACCACTTTTCGCACTTGTGTTGGTGCAGGAAACCACTTTTGCAGTTGTATTAGTGTGGCAAAACCACTTTTCGCACTTGTGTTAGTGTTGAAAAACCACTTTTGCACTTGTATTAGTGTTGAAAAACCACTTTTCGCACTTGTGTTGGTGCAGGAAACCACTTTTGCAGTTGTATTAGTGTGGAAAAACCACTTTTCGCACTTGTGTTAGTGTTGAAAAACCACTTTTCGCACTTGTGTTGGTGCAGGAAACCACTTTTGCAGTTGTATTAGTGTGGAAAACACACTTTTTGCACTTGTGAGAGTGTTGAAAAACCACTTTTCGCACTTGTGTTAGTGTTGAAAAACCACTTTTCGCACTTGTGTTGGTGCAGGAAACCACTTTTGCACTTGTATTAGTGTGGAAAAACCACTTTTTGCACTTCTGTTAGTGTTGAAAAACCACTTTTCGCACTTGTGTTAGTGTTGAAAAACCACTTTTCGCACTTGTGTTAGTGTTGAAAAACCACTTTTCGCACTTGTGTTGGTGCAGGAAACCACTTTTGCACTTGTGATAGTGTTGAAAAACCACTTTTCGCACTTGTGTTAGTGTTGAAAAACCACTTTTCGCACTTGTGTTAGTGTTGAAAAACCACTTTTTGCACTTGTCTTGGTGCAGGAAACCACTTTTTGCACTTGTATTAGTGTGGAAAAACCACTTTTCGCACTTGTGTTAGTGTTGAAAAACCACTTTTCGCACTTGCGTTAGTGTTGAAAAACCACTTTTCGCACTTGTGTTGGTGCAGGAAACCACTTTTGCACTTGTATTAGTGTGGAAAAAACACTTTTTGCATTTGTGGTAGTGTTGAAAAACCACTTTTCGCACTTGTTAGTGTTGAAAAACCACTTTTCGCACTTGTGTTGGTGCAGGAAACCACTTTTGCACTTGTATTAGTGTTGAAAAACCACTTTTCGCACTTGTGTTAGTGTTGAAAAACCACTTTTCGCACTTGTGTTAGTGTTGAAAAACCACTTTTCGCACTTGTGTTAGTGTTGAAAAACCACTTTTCGCACTTGTGTTAGTGTTGAAAAACCACTTTTCGCACTTGTGTTGGTGCAGGAAACCACTTTTGCACTTGTATTAGTGTGGAAAAACCACTTTTCGCGTTTGTGTTAGTGTTGAAAAACCACTTTTCGCACTTGTGGTGGTGCAGGAAACCACTTTTGCACTTGCATTAGTGTGGAAAAACACTTTTTGCACTTGTGTTAGTGTTGAAAAACCACTTTTTGCACTTGTGTTAGTGTTGAAAAACCACTTTTCGCACTTGTGTTGGTGCAGGAAACCACTTTTCGCACTTGTGTTAGTGTTGAAAAACCACTTTTCGCACTTGTGTTGGTGCAGGAAACCACTTTTCGCACTTGTGTTAGTGTTGAAAAACCACTTTTCGCACTTGTGTTGGTGCAGGAAACCACTTTTGCACTTGTATTAGTGTGGAAAAAACACTTTTCGCACTTGTGTTAGTGTTGAAAAAACACTTTTCGCATTTGTGTTAGTGTTGAAAAACCACTTTTTGCACTTGTGTTAGTGTTGAAAAACCACTTTTTGCACTTGTGTTAGTGTTGAAAAACCATTTTTCGCACTTGTGTTAGTGTTGAAAAACCACTTTTCGCACTTGTGTTGGTGCAGGAAATCACTTTTCGCACTTGTGTTGGTGCAGGAAACCACTTTTGCACTTGTATTAGTGTGGAAAAAACACTTTTTGCACTTGTGTTAGTGTTGGAAAACCACTTTTCGCACTTGTGTTAGTGTTGAAAAACCACTTTTCGCACTTGTGTTGGTGCAGGAAACCACTTTTGCACTTGTGATAGTGTTGAAAAACCACTTTTCGCACTTGTGTTAGTGTTGAAAAACCACTTTTCGCACTTGTGTTAGTGTTGAAAAACCACTTTTTGCACTTGTGTTGGTGCAGGAAACCACTTTTTGCACTTGTATTAGTGTGGAAAAACCACTTTTCGCACTTGTGTTAGTGTTGAAAAACCACTTTTCGCACTTGCGTTAGTGTTGAAAAACCACTTTTCGCACTTGTGTTGGTGCAGGAAACCACTTTTGCACTTGTATTAGTGTGGAAAAACACTTTTTGCACTTGTGATAGTGTTAAAAAACCACTTTTCGCACTTGTGTTAGTGTTGAAAAACCACTTTTCGCACTTGTGTTGGTGCAGGAAACCACTTTTGCACTTGTATTAGTGTGGAAAAACCACTTTTCGCACTTGTGTTAGTGTTGAAAAACCACTTTTCGCACTTGTGTTAGTGTTGAAAAACCACTTTTCGCACTTGTGTTAGTGTTGAAAAACCACTTTTCGCACTTGTGTTGGTGCAGGAAACCACTTTTGCACTTGTATTAGTGTGGAAAAAACACTTTTTGCACTTGTGTTAGTGTTGAAAAAACACCTTTCACACTTGTGTTAGTGTTGAAAAACCACTTTTTGCACTTGTGTTAGTGTTGAAAAACCACTTTTCGCACTTGTGTTAGTGTTGAAAAACCACTTTTCGCACTTGTATTAGTGTGGAAAAACCACTTTTCGCACTTGTGTTAGTGTTGAAAAACCACTTTTCGCACTTGTGTTGGTGCAGGAAACCACTTTTGCACTTGTATTAGTGTGGAAAAAACACTTTTTGCATTTGTGATAGTGTTGAAAAACCACTTTTCGCACTTGTTAGTGTTGAAAAACCACTTTTCGCACTTGTGTTGGTGCAGGAAACCACTTTTGCACTTGTATTAGTGTGGAGAAAACACTTTTCGCACTTGTGTTAGTGTTGAAAAACCACTTTTCCAACTTGTGTTAGTGTTGAAAAACCACTTTTCGCACTTGTGTTAGTGTTGAAAAACCACTTTTTGCACTTGTGTTAGTGTTGAAAAACCACTTTTCGCACTTGTGTTGGTGCAGGAAACCACTTTTCGCACTTGCGTTAGTGTTGAAAAACCACTTTTCGCACTTGTGTTGGTGCAGGAAACCACTTTTCGCACTTGTGTTAGTGTTGAAAAACCACTTTTCGCACTTGTGTTGGTGCAGGAAACCACTTTTGCACTTGTATTAGTGTGGAAAAAACACTTTTCGCACTTGTGTTAGTGTTGAAAAAACACTTTTCGCATTTGTGTTAGTGTTGAAAAACCACTTTTTGCACTTGTGTTAGTGTTGAAAAACCACTTTTTGCACTTGTGTTAGTGTTGAAAAACCACTTTTCGCACTTGTGTTAGTGTTGAAAAACCACTTTTCGCACTTGTGTTGGTGCAGGAAACCACTTTTGCACTTGTATTAGTGTGGAAAAAACACTTTTTGCACTTGTGTTAGTGTTGAAAAACCACTTTTCGCACTTGTGTTAGTGTTGAAAAACCACTTTTCGCACTTGTGTTGGTGCAGGAAACCACTTTTGCACTTGTGATAGTGTTGAAAAACCACTTTTCGCACTTGTGTTAGTGTTGAAAAACCACTTTTCGCACTTGTGTTAGTGTTGAAAAACCACTTTTTGCACTTGTGTTGGTGCAGGAAATCACTTTTTGCACTTGTATTAGTGTGGAAAAACCACTTTTCGCACTTGTGTTAGTGTTGAAAAACCACTTTTCGCACTTGCGTTAGTGTTGAAAAACCACTTTTCGCACTTGTGTTGGTGCAGGAAACCACTTTTGCACTTGTATTAGTGTGGAAAAACACTTTTTGCACTTGTGATAGTGTTAAAAAACCACTTTTCGCACTTGTGTTAGTGTTGAAAAACCACTTTTCGCA
This sequence comes from Myxine glutinosa, assembly GCF_964187855.1. Classification (NCBI taxonomy): domain Eukaryota; kingdom Metazoa; phylum Chordata; class Myxini; order Myxiniformes; family Myxinidae; genus Myxine; species Myxine glutinosa. Next base: position 37,417 of record NW_027616767.1, read on the forward strand.
CTTGTGTTGGTGCAGGAAACCACTTTTGCACTTGTATTAGTGTGGAAAAACCACTTTTCGCACTTGTGTTCGTGTTGAAAAACCACTTTTCGCACTTGTGTTAGTGTTGAAAAACCACTTTTCGCACTTGTGTTAGTGTTGAAAAACCACTTTTCGCACTTGTGTTGGTGCAGGAAACCACTTTTGCACTTGTATTAGTGTGGAAAAAACACTTTTTGCACTTGTGTTAGTGTTGAAAAAACACCTTTCGCACTTGTGTTAGTGTTGAAAAACCACTTTTTGCACTTGTGTTAGTGTTGAAAAACCACTTTTCGCACTTGTGTTAGTGTTGAAAAACCACTTTTCGCACTTGTGTTAGTGTTGAAAAACCACTTTTCGCACTTGTGTTGGTGCAGGAAACCACTTTTGCACTTGTATTAGTGTGGAAAAACCACTTTTCGCACTTGTGTTAGTGTTGAAAAACCACTTTTCGCACTTGTGTTGGTGCAGGAAACCACTTTTGCACTTGTATTAGTGTGGAAAAACCACTTTTCGCACTTGTGTTAGTGTTGAAAAACCACTTTTCGCACTTGTGTTAGTGTTGAAAAACCACTTTTCGCACTTGTGTTAGTGTTGAAAAACCACTTTTCGCACTTGTGGTGGTGCAGGAAACCACTTTTGCACTTGTATTAGTGTGGAAAAACCACTTTTCGCACTTGTGTTGGTGCAGGAAACCAATTTTGCACTTGTATTCATGTGGAAAAACCACTTTTCGCGCTTGTTAGTGTTGAAAAACCACTTTTCGCACTTGTGTTGGTGCAGGAAACCAATTTTGCACTTGTATTAGTGTTGAAAAACCACTTTTTGCACTTGTGTTAGTGTTGAAAAACCACTTTTCGCACTTGTGATAGTGTTGAAAAACCACTTTTCGCACTTGTGTTAGTGTTGAAAAACCACTTTTCGCACTTGTGTTAGTGTTGAAAAACCACTTTTTGCACTTGTGTTGGTGCAGGAAACCACTTTTTGCACTTGTATTAGTGTGGAAAAACCACTTTTTGCACTAGTGTTAGTGTGGAAAAAGCACTTTTCGCACTTGTGTTAGTGTTGAAAAACGACTTTTCGCACTTGTGTTTGTGCAGGAAACCACTTTTGCACTTGTATTGGTGTGGAAAAACCACTTTTCGCACTTGTGTTAGTGTTGAAAAACCACTTTTCGCACTTGTGTTAGTGTTGAAAAACCACTTTTCGCACTTGTGTTGGTGCAGGAAACCACTTTTGCACTTGTATTAGTGTGGAAAAACCACTTTTCGCACTTGTGTTAGTGTTGAAAAACCACTTTTCGCACTTGCGTTAGTGTTGAAAAACCACTTTTCGCACTTGTGTTGGTGCAGGAAACCACTTTTGCACTTGTATTAGTGTGGAAAAACACTTTTTGCATTTGTGATAGTGTTGAAAAACCACTTTTCGCACTTGTTAGTGTTGAAAAACCACTTTTCGCACTTGTGTTGGTGGAGGAAACCACTTTTGCACTTGTATTAGTGTGGAAAAACCACTTTTCGCACTTGTGTTAGTGTTGAAAAACCACTTTTCGCACTTGTGTTAGTGTTGAAAAACCACTTTTCGCACTTGTGTTAGTGTTGAAAAACCACTTTTCGCACTTGTGTTAGTGTTGAAAAACCACTTTTTGCACTTGTGTTAGTGTTGAAAAACCACTTTTTGCACTTGTGTTGGTGCAGGAAACCACTTTTGCACTTGTATTAGTGTGGAAAAAACACTTTTTGCATTTGTGATAGTGTTGAAAAACCACTTTTCGCACTTGTGTTAGTGTTGAAAAACCACTTTTCCCACTTGTGATAGTGTTGAAAAACCACTTTTCGCACTTGTGTTAGTGTTGAAAAACCACTTTTCGCACTTGTGTTGGTGCAGGAAACCACTTTTGCACTTGTATTAGTGTGGAAAAACCACTTTTCGCACTTGTGTTGGTGTTGAAAAACCACTTTTCGCACTTGTGTTAGTGTTGAAAAACCACTTTTCGCACTTGTGTTGGTGCAGGAAACCAATTTTGCACTTGTATTAGTGTGGAAAAACCACTTTTTGCACTTGTATTAGTGTGGTTAAACCACTTTTGCACTTGTATTAGTGTGGTAAAACCACTTTTCGCACTTGTGTTAGTGTTGAAAAACCACTTTTCGCACTTGTGTTAGTGTTGAAAAACCACTTTTCGCACTTGTGTTGGTGCAGGAAACCACTTTTGCACTTGTATTAGTGTGGAAAAAACACTTTTCGCACTTGTGTTAGTGTTGAAAAAACACTTTTCGCATTTGTGTTAGTGTTGAAAAACCACTTTTTGCACTTGTGTTAGTGTTGAAAAACCACTTTTTGCACTTGTGTTAGTGTTGAAAAACCACTTTTCGCACTTGTGTTAGTGTTGAAAAAACCACTTTTCGCACTTGTGTTGGTGCAGGAAACCACTTTTGCACTTGTATTAGTGTGGAAAAAACACTTTTTGCACTTGTGTTAGTGTTGAAAAACCACTTTTCGCACTTGTGTTAGTGTTGAAAAACCACTTTTCGCACTTGTGTTGGTGCAGGAAACCACTTTTGCACTTGTGATAGTGTTGAAAAACCACTTTTCGCACTTGTGTTAGTGTTGAAAATCCACTTTTCGCACTTGTGTTAGTGTTGAAAAACCACTTTTTGCACTTGTGTTGGTGCAGGAAACCACTTTTTGCACTTGTATTAGTGTGGAAAAACCACTTTTCGCACTTGTGTTAGTGTTGAAAAACCACTTTTCGCACTTGCGTTAGTGTTGAAAAACCACTTTTCGCACTTGTGTTGGTGCAGGAAACCACTTTTGCACTTGTATTAGTGTGGAAAAAACACTTTTCGCACTTGTGTTAGTGTTGAAAAACCACTTTTCGCACTTGTGTTAGTGTTGAAAAACCACTTTTCGCACTTGTGTTGGTGCAGGAAACCACTTTTGCACTTGTATTAGTGTGGAAAAACCACTTTTCGCGTTTGTGTTAGTGTTGAAAAACCACTTTTCGCACTTGTTAGTGTTGAAAAACCACTTTTCGCACTTGTGTTGGTGCAGGAAACCACTTTTGCACTTGTATTAGTGTTGAAAAACCACTTTTCGCACTTGTGTTAGTGTTGAAAAACCACTTTTCGCACTTGTGTTAGTGTTGAAAAACCACTTTTCGCACTTGTGTTAGTGTTGAAAAACCACTTTTCGCACTTGTGTTAGTGTTGAAAAACCACTTTTCGCACTTGTGTTGGTGCAGGAAACCACTTTTGCACTTGTATTAGTGTGGAAAAACCACTTTTCGCGTTTGTGTTAGTGTTGAAAAACCACTTTTCGCACTTGTGGTGGTGCAGGAAACCACTTTTGCACTTGCATTAGTGTGGAAAAACACTTTTTGCACTTGTGTTGGTGCAGGAAACCACTTTTGCACTTGTATTAGTGTGGAAAAACCACTTTTCGCACTTGTGTTAGTGTTGAAAACCACTTTTCGCATTTGTGTTGGTGCAGGAAACCACTTTTGCACTTGTATTAGTGTGGAAAAAACACTTTTTGCATTTGTGATAGTGTTGAAAAACCACTTTTCGCACTTGTTAGTGTTGAAAAACACTTTTCGCACTTGTGTTGGTGCAGGAAACCACTTTTGCACTTGTATTAGTGTGGAGAAAACACTTTTCGCACTTGTGTTAGTGTTGAAAAACCACTTTTCCAACTTGTGTTAGTGTTGAAAAACCACTTTTCGCACTTGTGTTAGTGTTGAAAAACCACTTTTCGCACTTGTGTTAGTGTTGAAAAACCACTTTTTGCACTTGTGTTAGTGTTGAAAAACCACTTTTCGCACTTGTGTTGGTGCAGGAAACCCACTTTTGCACTTGTATTAGTGTGGAAAAACCACTTTTCGCACTTGTGTTAGTGTTGAAAAACCACTTTTCGCACTTGTGTTAGTGTTGAAAACCACTTTTGCACTTGCATTAGTGTGGAAAAACACTTTTTGCACTTGTGTTGGTGCAGGAAACCACTTTTGCACTTGTATTAGTGTGGAAAAACCACTTTTCACACTTGTGTTAGTGTTGAAAAACCACTTTTCGCACTTGTGTTAGTGTTGAAAAACCACTTTTTCGCACTTGTGTTGGTGCAGGAAACCACTTTTGCACTTGTATTAGTGTGGAAAAAAACACTTTTCGCACTTGTGTTAGTGTTGAAAAACCACTTTTCGCACTTGTGTTGGTTGCAGGAAACCACTTTTGCACTTGTATTAGTGTGGAAAAACACTTTTTGCACTTGTGATAGTGTTAAAAAACCACTTTTCGCACTTGTGTTAGTGTTGAAAAACCACTTTTCGCACTTGTGTTGGTGCAGGAAACCACTTTTGCACTTGTATTAGTGTGGAAAAACCACTTTTCGCACTTGTGTTAGTGTTGAAAAACCACTTTTCGCACTTGTGTTAGTGTGAAAAAACCACTTTTCGCACTTGTGTTAGTGTTGAAAAACCACTTTTCGCACTTGTGTTGGTGCAGGGGAAACCACTTTCTGCACTTGTATTAGTGTGGAAAAAACACTTTTTGCACTTGTGTTAGTGTTGAAAAACACCTTTCGCACTTGTGTTAGTGTTGGAAAAACCACTTTTTGCACTTGTGTTAGTGTTGAAAAACCACTTTTCGCACTTGTGTTAGTGTTGAAAAATCACTTTTCGCACTTGTGTTAGTGTTGAAAACCACTTTTTCGCACTGTGTTTGGTGCAGGAAACCACTTTTGCACTTGTATTAGTGTGGAAAAACCACTTTTCGCACTTGTGTTAGTGTTGAAAAACCACTTTTCGCACTTGTGTTGGTGCAGGAAACCACTTTTGCACTTGCATTAGTGTGAAAAACCACTTTTCGCACTTGTGTTAGTGTTGAAAAAACCACTTTTCGCACTTGTGTTAGTGTTGAAAACCACTTTTCGCACTTGTGTTAGTGTTGAAAAACCACTTTTCGCACTTGTGTTAGTGTTGAAAAACCACTTTTCGCACTTGTGTTGGTGCAGGAAACCACTTTTGCAGTTGTATTAGTGTGGAAAAAACACTTTTCGCACTTGTGTTAGTGTTGAAAAACACTTTTCGCACTTGTGTTGGTGCAGGAAACCACTTTTGCAGTTGTATTAGTGTGGAAAACACACTTTTTGCACTTGTGGATAGTGTTGAAAAACCACTTTTCCGCACTTGTGTTAGTGTTGAAAAACCACTTTTCGCACTTGTGTTGGTGCAGGAAACCACTTTGCACTTGTATTAGTGGTGGAAAAACCACTTTTCGCACTTGTGTTAGTGTTGAAAAACCACTTTTGCACTTGTATTAGTGTTGAAAAACCACTTTTCGCACTTGTGTTGGTGCAGGAAACCACTTTTGCAGTTGTATTAGTGTGGAAAACCACTTTTCGCACTTGGTGTTAGTGTTGAAAAACCACTTTTCGCACTTGTGTTGGTGCAGGAAACCACTTTTGCAGTTGTATTAGTGTGGAAAACACACTTTTTGCACTTGTGATAGTGTTGAAAAACCCCACTTTTCGCACTTGTGTTAGTGTTGAAAAACCACTTTTCGCACTTGTGTTGGTGCAGGAAACCACTTTTGCACTTGTATTAGTGTGGAAAAACCACTTTTTGCACTTCTGTTAGTGTTGAAAAACCACTTTTCGCACTTGGGTTAGTGTTGAAAAACCACTTTTCGCACTTGTGTTGGTGCAGGAAACCACTTTTGCACTTGTATTAGTGTGGATAAACCACTTTTCGCACTTGTGTTGTTGCAGGAAACCACTTTTGCACTTGTGTTAGTGTTGAAAAACCACTTTTCGCACTTGTATTAGTGTGGAAAAAACCACTTTTCGCACTTGTATTAGTGTGGAAAAACCACTTTTTCGCACTTGTGTTAGTGTTGAAAAACCACTTTTCGCATTTGTGTTAGTGTTGAAAAACCACTTTTCGCACTTGTGTTGGTGCAGGAAACCACTTTTGCACTTTGTATTAGTGTGAAAAAACACTTTTCGCACTTGTGTTAGTGTTGAAAAACCACTTTTCGCACTTGTGTTGGTGTTGAAAAACCACTTTTCGCACTTGTGTTAGTGTTGAAAAACCACTTTTTGCACTTGTGTTGGTGCAGGAAACCACTTTTTGCACTTGTATTAGTGTGGAAAAAACACTTTTTGCACTAGTGTTAGTGTTGAAAAAGCACTTTTCGCACTTGTGTTAGTGTTGAAAAACGACTTTTCGCACTTGTGTTGGTGCAGGAAACCACTTTTGCACTTGTATTGGTGTGGAAAAACCACTTTTCGCACTTGTGTTAGTGTTGAAAAACCACTTTTCGCACTTGTGTTGGTGCAGGAAACCACCTTTGCACTTGTATTAGTGTGGAAAAAACACTTTTCGCACTTGTGTTAGTGTTGATTTTCGCACTTGTGTTAGTGTTGAAAAACCACTTTTCGCACTTGTGTTGGTGCAGGAAACCACTTTTGCACTTGTGATAGTGTTGAAAAACCACTTTTCGCACTTGTGTTAGTGTTGAAAAATCACTTTTCGCACTTGTGTTAGTGTTGAAAAACCACTTTTTGCACTTGTGTTGGTGCAGGAAACCACTTTTTGCACTTGTATTAGTGTGGAAAAACCACTTTTTGCACTAGTGTTAGTGTTGAAAAAGCACTTTTCGCACTTGTGTTAGTGTTGAAAAACGACTTTTCGCACTTGTGTTGGTGCAGGAAACCACTTTTGCACTTGTATTGGTGTGGAAAAACCACTTTTCGCACTTGTGTTAGTGTTGAAAAACCACTTTTCGCACTTGTGTTAGTGTTGAAAAACCACTTTTCGCACTTGTGTTGGTGCAGGAAACCACTTTTGCACTTGTATTAGTGTGGAAAAAACACTTTTTGCATTTGTGATAGTGTTGAAAAACCACTTTTCGCACTTGTGGTGGTGCAGGAAACCACTTTTGCACTTGTATTAGTGTGGAAAAACCACTTTTCGCACTTGTGTTAGTGTTGAAAAACCACTTTTCGCACTTGTGTTGGTGCAGGAAACCACTTTTGCACTTGTATTAGTGTGGAAAAACCACTTTTCGCACTTGTGTTAGTGTTGAAAAACCACTTTTCGCACTTGTGGTGGTGCAGGAAACCACTTTTGCACTTGCATTAGTGTGGAAAAAACACTTTTTGCACTTGTGTTGGTGCAGGAAACCACTTTTGCACTTGTATTAGTGTGGAAAAACCACTTTTCACACTTGTGTTAGTGTTGAAAAACCACTTTTCGCACTTGTGTTGGTGCAGGAAACCACTTTTCGCACTTGTGTTAGTGTTGAAAAACCACTTTTCGCACTTGTGTTGGTGCAGGAAACCACTTTTGCACTTGTATTAGTGTGGAAAAAACATTTTCGCACTTGTGTTAGTATTGAAAAAACACTTTTCGCATTTGTGTTAGTGTTGAAAAACCACTTTTTGCACTTGTGTTAGTGTTGAAAAACCACTTATTGCACTTGTGTTAGTGTTGAAAAACCACTTTTCGCACTTGTGTTAGTGTTGAAAAACCACTTTTCGCACTTGTGTTGGTGCAGGAAACCACTTTTGCACTTGTATTAGTGTGGAAAAAACACTTTTTGCACTTGTGTTAGTGTTGAAAAACCACTTTTCGCACTTGTGTTAGTGTTGAAAAACCACTTTTCGCACTTGTGTTGGTGCAGGAAACCACTTTTGCACTTGTGATAGTGTTGAAAAACCACTTTTCGCACTTGTGTTAGTGTTGAAAAACCACTTTTCGCACTTGTGTTAGTGTTGAAAAACCACTTTTTGCACTTGTGTTGGTGCAGGAAACCACTTTTTGCACTTGTATTAGTGTGGAAAAACCACTTTTCGCACTTGTGTTAGTGTTGAAAAACCACTTTTCGCATTTGTGTTAGTGTTGAAAAACCACTTTTCGCACTTGTGTTGGTTCAGGAAACCACTTTTGCACTTGTATTAGTGTGGAAAAAACACTTTTCGCACTTGTGTTAGTGTTGAAAAACCACTTTTCGCACTTGTGTTGGTGTTGAAAAACCACTTTTCGCACTTGTGTTAGTGTTGAAAAACCACTTTTCGCACTTGTGTTGGTGCAGGAAACCACTTTTGCACTTGTATTAGTGTGGAAAAACCACTTTTCGCACTTGTGTTAGTGTTGAAAAACCACTTTTCGCACTTGTGTTAGTGTTGAAAAACCACTTTTCGCACTTGTGTTAGTGTTGAAAAACCACTTTTCGCACTTGTGTTAGTGTTGAAAAACCACTTTTTGCACTTGTGTTAGTGTTGAAAAACCACTTTTTGCACTTGTGTTGGTGCAGGAAACCACTTTTGCACTTGTATTAGTGTGGAAAAAAACACTTTTTGCATTTGTGATAGTGTTGAAAAACCACTTTTCGCACTTGTGTTAGTGTTGAAAAACCACTTTTCCCACTTGTGATAGTGTTGAAAAACCACTTTTCGCACTTGTGTTAGTGTTGAAAAACCACTTTTCGCACTTGTGTTGGTGCAGGAAACCACTTTTGCACTTGTATTAGTGTGGAAAAACCACTTTTCGCACTTGTGTTGGTGTTGAAAAACCACTTTTCGCACTTGTGTTAGTGTTGAAAAACCACTTTTCGCACTTGTGTTGGTGCAGGAAACCACTTTTGCACTTGTATTAGTGTGGAAAAACCACTTTTTGCACTTGTATTAGTGTGGTTAAACCACTTTTGCACTTGTATTAGTGTGGTAAAACCACTTTTCGCACTTGTGTTAGTGTTGAAAAACCACTTTTCGCACTTGTGTTAGTGTTGAAAAACCACTTTTCGCACTTGTGTTGGTGCAGGAAACCACTTTTGCACTTGTATTAGTGTGGAAAAAACACTTTTCGCACTTGTGTTAGTGTTGAAAAAACACTTTTCGCATTTGTGTTAGTGTTGAAAAACCACTTTTTGCACTTGTGTTAGTGTTGAAAAACCACTTTTTGCACTTGTGTTAGTGTTGAAAAACCACTTTTCGCACTTGTGTTAGTGTTGAAAAACCACTTTTCGCACTTGTGTTGGTGCAGGAAACCACTTTTGCACTTGTATTAGTGTGGAAAAAACACTTTTTGCACTTGTGTTAGTGTTGAAAAACCACTTTTCGCACTTGTGTTAGTGTTGAAAAACCACTTTTCGCACTTGTGTTGGTGCAGGAAACTACTTTTGCACTTGTGATAGTGTTGAAAAACCACTTTTCGCACTTGTGTTAGTGTTGAAAAACCACTTTTCGCACTTGTGTTAGTGTTGAAAAACCACTTTTTGCACTTGTGTTGGTGCAGGAAACCACTTTTTGCACTTGTATTAGTGTGGAAAAAACACTTTTCGCACTTGTGTTAGTGTTGAAAAACCACTTTTCGCACTTGCGTTAGTGTTGAAAAACCACTTTTCGCACTTGTGTTGGTGCAGGAAACCACTTTTGCACTTGTATTAGTGTGGAAAAAACACTTTTCGCACTTGTGTTAGTGTTGAAAAACCACTTTTCGCACTTGTGTTAGTGTTGAAAAACCACTTTTCGCACTTGTGTTGGTGCAGGAAACCACTTTTGCACTTGTATTAGTGTGGAAAAACCACTTTTCGCGTTTGTGTTGGTGTTGAAAAACCACTTTTCGCACTTGTTAGTGTTGAAAAACCACTTTTCGCACTTGTGTTGGTGCAGGAAACCACTTTTGCACTTGTATTAGTGTTGAAAAACCACTTTTCGCACTTGTGTTAGTGTTGAAAAACCACTTTTCGCACTTGTGTTAGTGTTGAAAAACCACTTTTCGCACTTGTGTTAGTGTTGAAAAACCACTTTTCGCACTTGTGTTAGTGTTGAAAAACCACTTTTCGCACTTGTGTTGGTGCAGGAAACCACTTTTGCACTTGTATTAGTGTGGAAAAACCACTTTTCGCGTTTGTGTTAGTGTTGAAAAACCACTTTTCGCACTTGTGGTGGTGCAGGAAACCACTTTTGCACTTGCATTAGTGTGGAAAAACACTTTTTGCACTTGTGTTGGTGCAGGAAACCACTTTTGCACTTGTATTAGTGTGGAAAAACCACTTTTCGCACTTGTGTTAGTGTTGAAAAACCACTTTTCGCACTTGTGTTGGTGCAGGAAACCACTTTTGCACTTGTATTAGTGTGGAAAAAACACTTTTTGCATTTGTGATAGTGTTGAAAAACCACTTTTCGCACTTGTTAGTGTTGAAAAACCACTTTTCGCACTTGTGTTGGTGCAGGAAACCACTTTTGCACTTGTATTAGTGTGGAGAAAACACTTTTCGCACTTGTGTTAGTGTTGAAAAACCACTTTTCCAACTTGTGTTAGTGTTGAAAAACCACTTTTCGCACTTGTGTTAGTGTTGAAAAACCACTTTTCGCACTTGTGTTAGTGTTGAAAAACCACTTTTTGCACTTGTGTTAGTGTTGAAAAACCACTTTTCGCACTTGTGTTGGTGCAGGAAACCACTTTTGCACTTGTATTAGTGTGGAAAAACCACTTTTCGCACTTGTGTTAGTGTTGAAAAACCACTTTTCGCACTTGTGGTGGTGCAGGAAACCACTTTTGCACTTGCATTAGTGTGGAAAAACACTTTTTGCACTTGTGTTGGTGCAGGAAACCACTTTTGCACTTGTATTAGTGTGGAAAAACCACTTTTCACACTTGTGTTAGTGTTGAAAAACCACTTTTCGCACTTGTGTTAGTGTTGAAAAACCACTTTTCGCACTTGTGTTGGTGCAGGAAACCACTTTTGCACTTGTATTAGTGTGGAAAAAACACTTTTCGCACTTGTGTTAGTGTTGAAAAACCACTTTTCGCACTTGTGTTGGTGCAGGAAACCACTTTTGCACTTGTATTAGTGTGGAAAAACACTTTTTGCACTTGTGATAGTGTTAAAAAACCACTTTTCGCACTTGTGTTAGTGTTGAAAAACCACTTTTCGCACTTGTGTTGGTGCAGGAAACCACTTTTGCACTTGTATTAGTGTGGAAAAACCACTTTTCGCACTTGTGTTAGTGTTGAAAAACCACTTTTCGCACTTGTGTTAGTGTTGAAAAACCACTTTTCGCACTTGTGTTAGTGTTGAAAAACCACTTTTCGCACTTGTGTTGGTGCAGGAAACCACTTTTGCACCTGTATTAGTGTGGAAAAAACACTTTTTGCACTTGTGTTAGTGTTGAAAAAACACCTTTCGCACTTGTGTTAGTGTTGAAAAACCACTTTTTGCACTTGTGTTAGTGTTGATAAAACCACTTTTCGCACTTGTGTTAGTGTTGAAAAATCACTTTTCGCACTTGTGTTAGTGTTGAAAAACCACTTTTCGCACTTGTGTTGGTGCAGGAAACCACTTTTGCACTTGTATTAGTGTGGAAAAACCACTTTTCGCACTTGTGTTAGTGTTGAAAAACCACTTTTCGCACTTGTGTTGGTGCAGGAAACCACTTTTGCACTTGTATTAGTGTGGAAAAACCACTTTTCGCACTTGTGTTAGTGTTGAAAAACCACTTTTCGCACTTGTGTTAGTGTTGAAAAACCACTTTTCGCACTTGTGTTAGTGTTGAAAAACCACTTTTCGCACTTGTGTTAATGTTGAAAAACCACTTTTCGCACTTGTGTTGGTGCAGGAAACCACTTTTGCAGTTGTATTAGTGTGGAAAAACCACTTTTCGCACTTGTGTTAGTGTTGAAAAACCACTTTTCGCACTTGTGTTGGTGCAGGAAACCACTTTTGCAGTTGTATTAGTGTGGAAAACACACTTTTTGCACTTGTGATAGTGTTGAAAAACCACTTTTCGCACTTGTGTTAGTGTTGAAAAACCACTTTTCGCACTTGTGTTGGTGCAGGAAACCACTTTTGCACTTGTATTAGTGTGGAAAAACCACTTTTCGCACTTGTGTTAGTGTTGAAAAACCACTTTTGCACTTGTATTAGTGTTGAAAAACCACTTTTCGCACTTGTGTTGGTGCAGGAAACCACTTTTGCAGTTGTATTAGTGTGGAAAAACCACTTTTCGCACTTGTGTTAGTGTTGAAAAACCACTTTTCGCACTTGTGTTGGTGCAGGAAACCACTTTTGCAGTTGTATTAGTGTGGAAAACACACTTTTTGCACTTGTGATAGTGTTGAAAAACCACTTTTCGCACTTGTGTTAGTGTTGAAAAACCACTTTTCGCACTTGTGTTGGTGCAGGAAACCACTTTTGCACTTGTATTAGTGTGGAAAAACCACTTTTTGCACTTCTGTTAGTGTTGAAAAACCACTTTTCGCACTTGGGTTAGTGTTGAAAAACCACTTTTCGCACTTGTGTTGGTGCAGGAAACCACTTTTGCACTTGTATTAGTGTGGAAAAACCACTTTTCGCACTTGTGTTGTTGCAGGAAACCACTTTTGCACTTGTGTTAGTGTTGAAAAACCACTTTTCGCACTTGTATTAGTGTGGAAAAACCACTTTTCGCACTTGTATTAGTGTGGAAAAACCACTTTTCGCACTTGTGTTAGTGTTGAAAAACCACTTTTCGCATTTGTGTTAGTGTTGAAAAACCACTTTTCGCACTTGTGTTGGTGCAGGAAACCACTTTTGCACTTGTATTAGTGTGGGAAAAACACTTTTCGCACTTGTGTTAGTGTTGAAAAACCACTTTTCGCACTTGTGTTGGTGTTGAAAAACCACTTTTCGCACTTGTGTTAGTGTTGAAAAACCACTTTTTGCACTTGTGTTGGTGCAGGAAACCACTTTTTGCACTTGTATTAGTGTGGAAAAAACACTTTTTGCACTAGTGTTAGTGTTGAAAAAGCACTTTTCGCACTTGTGTTAGTGTTGAAAAACGACTTTTCGCACTTGTGTTGGTGCAGGAAACCACTTTTGCACTTGTATTGGTGTGGAAAAACCACTTTTCGCACTTGTGTTAGTGTTGAAAAACCACTTTTCGCACTTGTGTTGGTGCAGGAAACCACCTTTGCACTTGTATTAGTGTGGAAAAAAACACTTTTCACACTTGTGTTAGTGTTGAAAAACCACTTTTCGCACTTGTGTTAGTGTTGAAAAACCACTTTTCGCACCTGTGTTGGTGCAGGAAACCACTTTTGCACTTGTGATAGTGTTGAAAAACCACTTTTCGCACTTGTGTTAGTGTTGAAAAACCACTTTTCGCACTTGTGTTAGTGTTGAAAAACCACTTTTTGCACTTGTGTTGGTGCAGGAAACCACTTTTTGCACTTGTATTAGTGTGGAAAAACCACTTTTTGCACTAGTGTTAGTGTTGAAAAAGCACTTTTCGCACTTGTGTTAGTGTTGAAAAACGACTTTTCGCACTGTGTTGGTGCAGGAAACCACTTTTGCACTTGTATTGGTGTGGAAAAACCACTTTTCGCACTTGTGTTAGTGTTGAAAAACCACTTTTCGCACTTGTGTTAGTGTTGAAAAACCACTTTTCGCACTTGTGTTGGTGCAGGAAACCACTTTTGCACTTGTATTAGTGTGGAAAAAACACTTTTTGCATTTGTGATAGTGTTGAAAAACCACTTTTCGCACTTGTGGTGGTGCAGGAAACCACTTTTGCACTTGTATTAGTGTGGAAAAACCACTTTTCGCACTTGTGTTAGTGTTGAAAAACCACTTTTCGCACTTGTGTTGGTGCAGGAAACCACTTTTGCACTTGTATTAGTGTGGAAAAACCACTTTTCGCACTTGTGTTAGTGTTGAAAAACCACTTTTCGCACTTGTGGTGGTGCAGGAAACCACTTTTGCACTTGCATTAGTGTGGAAAAACACTTTTTGCACTTGTGTTGGTGCAGGAAACCACTTTTGCACTTGTATTAGTGTGGAAAAACCACTTTTCACACTTGTGTTAGTGTTGAAAAACCACTTTTCGCACTTGTGTTGGTGCAGGAAACCACTTTTCGCACTTGTGTTAGTGTTGAAAAACCACTTTTCGCACTTGTGTTGGTGCAGGAAACCACTTTTGCACTTGTATTAGTGTGGAAAAAACACTTTTCGCACTTGTGTTAGTGTTGAAAAAACACTTTTCGCATTTGTGTTAGTGTTGAAAAACCACTTTTTGCACTTGTGTTAGTGTTGAAAAACCACTTATTGCACTTGTGTTAGTGTTGAAAAACCACTTTTCGCACTTGTGTTAGTGTTGAAAAACCACTTTTCGCACTTGTGTTGGTGCAGGAAACCACTTTTGCACTTGTATTAGTGTGGAAAAAACACTTTTTGCACTTGTGTTAGTGTTGAAAAACCACTTTTCGCACTTGTGTTAGTGTTGAAAAACCACTTTTCGCACTTGTGTTGGTGCAGGAAACCACTTTTGCACTTGTGATAGTGTTGAAAAACCACTTTTCGCACTTGTGTTAGTGTTGAAAAACCACTTTTCGCACTTGTGTTAGTGTTGAAAAACCACTTTTTGCACTTGTGTTGGTGCAGGAAACCACTTTTTGCACTTGTATTAGTGTGGAAAAACCACTTTTCGCACTTGTGTTAGTGTTGAAAAACCACTTTTCGCATTTGTGTTAGTGTTGAAAAACCACTTTTCACACTTGTGTTGGTGCAGGAAACCACTTTTGCACTTGTATTAGTGTGGAAAAAACACTTTTTGCACTAGTGTTAGTGTTGAAAAAGCACTTTTCGCACTTGTGTTAGTGTTGAAAAACGACTTTTCGCACTTGTGTTGGTGCAGGAAACCACTTTTGCACTTGTATTGGTGTGGAAAAACCACTTTTCGCACTTGTGTTAGTGTTGAAAAACCACTTTTCGCACTTGTGTTAGTGTTGAAAAACCACTTTTCGCACTTGTGTTGGTGCAGGAAACCACTTTTGCACTTGTATTAGTGTGGAAAAAACACTTTTTGCATTTGTGATAGTGTTGAAAAACCACTTTTCGCACTTGTGGTGGTGCAGGAAACCACTTTTGCACTTGTATTAGTGTGGAAAAACCACTTTTCGCACTTGTGTTAGTGTTGAAAAACCACTTTTCGCACTTGTGTTGGTGCAGGAAACCACTTTTGCACTTGTATTAGTGTGGAAAAACCACTTTTCGCACTTGTGTTAGTGTTGAAAAACCACTTTTCGCACTTGTGGTGGTGCAGGAAACCACTTTTGCACTTGCATTAGTGTGGAAAAACACTTTTTGCACTTGTGTTGGTGCAGGAAACCACTTTTGCACTTGTATTAGTGTGGAAAAACCACTTTTCACACTTGTGTTAGTGTTGAAAAACCACTTTTCGCACTTGTGTTGGTGCAGGAAACCACTTTTCGCACTTGTGTTAGTGTTGAAAAACCACTTTTCGCACTTGTGTTGGTGCAGGAAACCACTTTTGCACTTGTATTAGTGTGGAAAAAACACTTTTCGCACTTGTGTTAGTGTTGAAAAAACACTTTTCGCATTTGTGTTAGTGTTGAAAAACCACTTTTTGCACTTGTGTTAGTGTTGAAAAACCACTTATTGCACTTGTGTTAGTGTTGAAAAACCACTTTTCGCACTTGTGTTAGTGTTGAAAAACCACTTTTCGCACTTGTGTTGGTGCAGGAAACCACTTTTGCACTTGTATTAGTGTGGAAAAAACACTTTTTGCACTTGTGTTAGTGTTGAAAAACCACTTTTCGCACTTGTGTTAGTGTTGAAAAACCACTTTTCGCACTTGTGTTGGTGCAGGAAACCACTTTTGCACTTGTGATAGTGTTGAAAAACCACTTTTCGCACTTGTGTTAGTGTTGAAAAACCACTTTTCGCACTTGTGTTAGTGTTGAAAAACCACTTTTTGCACTTGTGTTGGTGCAGGAAACCACTTTTTGCACTTGTATTAGTGTGGAAAAACCACTTTTCGCACTTGTGTTAGTGTTGAAAAACCACTTTTCGCATTTGTGTTAGTGTTGAAAAACCACTTTTCGCACTTGTGTTGGTGCAGGAAACCACTTTTGCACTTGTATTAGTGTGGAAAAAACACTTTTCGCACTTGTGTTAGTGTTGAAAAACCACTTTTCGCACTTGTGTTGGTGTTGAAAAACCACTTTTCGCACTTGTGTTAGTGTTGAAAAACCACTTTTCGCACTTGTGTTGGTGCAGGAAACCACTTTTGCACTTGTATTAGTGTGGAAAAACCACTTTTCGCACTTGTGTTAGTGTTGAAAAACCACTTTTCGCACTTGTGTTAGTGTTGAAAAACCACTTTTCGCACTTGTGTTAGTGTTGAAAAACCACTTTTCGCACTTGTGTTAGTGTTGAAAAACCACTTTTTGCACTTGTGTTAGTGTTGAAAAACCACTTTTTGCACTTGTGTTGGTGCAGGAAACCACTTTTGCACTTGTATTGGTGTGGAAAAAACACTTTTTGCATTTGTGATAGTGTTGAAAAACCACTTTTCGCACTTGTGTTAGTGTTGAAAAACCACTTTTCCCACTTGTGATAGTGTTGAAAAACCACTTTTCGCACTTGTGTTAGTGTTGAAAAACCACTTTTCGCACTTGTGTTGGTGCAGGAAACCACTTTTGCACTTGTATTAGTGTGGAAAAACCACTTTTCGCACTTGTGTTGGTGTTGAAAAACCACTTTTCGCACTTGTGTTAGTGTTGAAAAACCACTTTTCGCACTTGTGTTGGTGCAGGAAACCACTTTTGCACTTGTATTAGTGTGGAAAAACCACTTTTTGCACTTGTATTAGTGTGGTTAAACCACTTTTGCACTTGTATTAGTGTGGTAAAACCACTTTTCGCACTTGTGTTAGTGTTGAAAAACCACTTTTCGCACTTGTGTTAGTGTTGAAAAACCACTTTTCGCACTTGTGTTGGTGCAGGAAACCACTTTTGCACTTGTATTAGTGTGGAAAAAACACTTTTCGCACTTGTGTTAGTGTTGAAAAAACACTTTTCGCATTTGTGTTAGTGTTGAAAAACCACTTTTTGCACTTGTGTTAGTGTTGAAAAACCACTTTTTGCACTTGTGTCAGTGTTGAAAAACCACTTTTCGCACTTGTGTTAGTGTTGAAAAACCACTTTTCGCACTTGTGTTGGTGCAGGAAACCACTTTTGCACTTGTATTAGTGTGGAAAAAACACTTTTTGCACTTGTGTTAGTGTTGAAAAACCACTTTTCGCACTTGTGTTAGTGTTGAAAAACCACTTTTCGCACTTGTGTTGGTGCAGGAAACCACTTTTGCACTTGTGATAGTGTTGAAAAACCACTTTTCGCACTTGTGTTAGTGTTGAAAAACCACTTTTCGCACTTGTGTTAGTGTTGAAAAACCACTTTTTGCACTTGTGTTGGTGCAGGAAACCACTTTTTGCACTTGTATTAGTGTGGAAAAACCACTTTTCGCACTTGTGTTAGTGTTGAAAAACCACTTTTCGCACTTGCGTTAGTGTTGAAAAACCACTTTTCGCACTTGTGTTGGTGCAGGAAACCACTTTTGCACTTGTATTAGTGTGGAAAAAACACTTTTCGCACTTGTGTTAGTGTTGAAAAACCACTTTTCGCACTTGTGTTAGTGTTGAAAAACCACTTTTCGCACTTGTGTTGGTGCAGGAAACCACTTTTGCACTTGTATTAGTGTGGAAAAACCACTTTTCGCGTTTGTGTTAGTGTTGAAAAACCACTTTTCGCACTTGTTAGTGTTGAAAAACCACTTTTCGCACTTGTGTTGGTGCAGGAAACCACTTTTGCACTTGTATTAGTGTTGAAAAACCACTTTTCGCACTTGTGTTAGTGTTGAAAAACCACTTTTCGCACTTGTGTTAGTGTTGAAAAACCACTTTTCGCACTTGTGTTAGTGTTGAAAAACCACTTTTCGCACTTGTGTTAGTGTTGAAAAACCACTTTTCGCACTTGTGTTGGTGCAGGAAACCACTTTTTGCACTTGTATTAGTGTGGAAAAACCACTTTTCGCACTTGTGTTAGTGTTGAAAAACCACTTTTCGCATTTGTGTTAGTGTTGAAAAACCACTTTTCGCACTTGTGTTGGTGCAGGAAACCACTTTTGCACTTGTATTAGTGTGGAAAAAACACTTTTTGCACTAGTGTTAGTGTTGAAAAAGCACTTTTCGCACTTGTGTTAGTGTTGAAAAACGACTTTTCGCACTTGTGTTGGTGCAGGAAACCACTTTTGCACTTGTATTGGTGTGGAAAAACCACTTTTCGCACTTGTGTTAGTGTTGAAAAACCACTTTTCGCACTTGTGTTAGTGTTGAAAAACCACTTTTCGCACTTGTGTTGGTGCAGGAAACCACTTTTGCACTTGTATTAGTGTGGAAAAAACACTTTTTGCATTTGTGATAGTGTTGAAAAACCACTTTTCGCACTTGTGGTGGTGCAGGAAACCACTTTTGCACTTGTATTAGTGTGGAAAAACCACTTTTCGCACTTGTGTTAGTGTTGAAAAACCACTTTTCGCACTTGTGTTGGTGCAGGAAACCACTTTTGCACTTGTATTAGTGTGGAAAAACCACTTTTCGCACTTGTGTTAGTGTTGAAAAACCACTTTTCGCACTTGTGTTGGTGCAGGAAACCACTTTTGCACTTGTGATAGTGTTGAAAAACCACTTTTCGCACTTGTGTTAGTGTTGAAAAACCACTTTTCGCACTTGTGTTAGTGTTGAAAAACCACTTTTTGCACTTGTGTTGGTGCAGGAAACCACTTTTTGCACTTGTATTAGTGTGGAAAAACCACTTTTCGCACTTGTGTTAGTGTTGAAAAACCACTTTTCGCATTTGTGTTAGTGTTGAAAAACCACTTTTCGCACTTGTGTTGGTGCAGGAAACCACTTTTGCACTTGTATTAGTGTGGAAAAAACACTTTTTGCACTAGTGTTAGTGTTGAAAAAGCACTTTTCGCACTTGTGTTAGTGTAGAAAAACGACTTTTCGCACTTGTGTTGGTGCAGGAAACCACTTTTGCACTTGTATTGGTGTGGAAAAACCACTTTTCGCACTTGTGTTAGTGTTGAAAAACCACTTTTCGCACTTGTGTTAGTGTTGAAAAACCACTTTTCGCACTTGTGTTGGTGCAGGAAACCACTTTTGCACTTGTATTAGTGTGGAAAAAACACTTTTTGCATTTGTGATAGTGTTGAAAAACCACTTTTCGCACTTGTGGTGGTGCAGGAAACCACTTTTGCACTTGTATTAGTGTGGAAAAACCACTTTTCGCACTTGTGTTAGTGTTGAAAAACCACTTTTCGCACTTGTGTTGGTGCAGGAAACCACTTTTGCACTTGTATTAGTGTGGAAAAACCACTTTTCGCACTTGTGTTAGTGTTGAAAAACCACTTTTCGCACTTGTGGTGGTGCAGGAAACCACTTTTGCACTTGCATTAGTGTGGAAAAACACTTTTTGCACTTGTGTTGGTGCAGGAAACCACTTTTGCACTTGTATTAGTGTGGAAAAACCACTTTTCACACTTGTGTTAGTGTTGAAAAACCACTTTTCGCACTTGTGTTGGTGCAGGAAACCACTTTTCGCACTTGTGTTAGTGTTGAAAAACCACTTTTCGCACTTGTGTTGGTGCAGGAAACCACTTTTGCACTTGTATTAGTGTGGAAAAAACACTTTTCGCACTTGTGTTAGTGTTGAAAAAACACTTTTCGCATTTGTGTTAGTGTTGAAAAACCACTTTTTGCACTTGTGTTAGTGTTGAAAAACCACTTATTGCACTTGTGTTAGTGTTGAAAAACCACTTTTCGCACTTGTGTTAGTGTTGAAAAACCACTTTTCGCACTTGTGTTGGTGCAGGAAACCACTTTTGCACTTGTATTAGTGTGGAAAAAACACTTTTTGCACTTGTGTTAGTGTTGAAAAACCACTTTTCGCACTTGTGTTAGTGTTGAAAAACCACTTTTCGCACTTGTGTTGGTGCAGGAAACCACTTTTGCACTTGTGATAGTGTTGAAAAACCACTTTTCGCACTTGTGTTAGTGTTGAAAAACCACTTTTCGCACTTGTGTTAGTGTTGAAAAACCACTTTTTGCACTTGTGTTGGTGCAGGAAACCACTTTTTGCACTTGTATTAGTGTGGAAAAACCACTTTTCGCACTTGTGTTAGTGTTGAAAAACCACTTTTCGCATTTGTGTTAGTGTTGAAAAACCACTTTTCGCACTTGTGTTGGTGCAGGAAACCACTTTTGCACTTGTATTAGTGTGGAAAAAACACTTTTCGCACTTGTGTTAGTGTTGAAAAACCACTTTTCGCACTTGTGTTGGTGTTGAAAAACCACTTTTCGCACTTGTGTTAGTGTTGAAAAACCACTTTTCGCACTTGTGTTGGTGCAGGAAACCACTTTTGCACTTGTATTAGTGTGGAAAAACCACTTTTCGCACTTGTGTTAGTGTTGAAAAACCACTTTTCGCACTTGTGTTAGTGTTGAAAAACCACTTTTCGCACTTGTGTTAGTGTTGAAAAACCACTTTTCGCACTTGTGTTAGTGTTGAAAAACCACTTTTTGCACTTGTGTTAGTGTTGAAAAACCACTTTTTGCACTTGTGTTGGTGCAGGAAACCACTTTTGCACTTGTATTGGTGTGGAAAAAACACTTTTTGCATTTGTGATAGTGTTGAAAAACCACTTTTCGCACTTGTGTTAGTGTTGAAAAACCACTTTTCCCACTTGTGATAGTGTTGAAAAACCACTTTTCGCACTTGTGTTAGTGTTGAAAAACCACTTTTCGCACTTGTGTTGGTGCAGGAAACCACTTTTGCACTTGTATTAGTGTGGAAAAACCACTTTTCGCACTTGTGTTGGTGTTGAAAAACCACTTTTCGCACTTGTGTTAGTGTTGAAAAACCACTTTTCGCACTTGTGTTGGTGCAGGAAACCACTTTTGCACTTGTATTAGTGTGGAAAAACCACTTTTTGCACTTGTATTAGTGTGGTTAAACCACTTTTGCACTTGTATTAGTGTGGTAAAACCACTTTTCGCACTTGTGTTAGTGTTGAAAAACCACTTTTCGCACTTGTGTTAGTGTTGAAAAACCACTTTTCGCACTTGTGTTGGTGCAGGAAACCACTTTTGCACTTGTATTAGTGTGGAAAAAACACTTTTCGCACTTGTGTTAGTGTTGAAAAAACACTTTTCGCATTTGTGTTAGTGTTGAAAAACCACTTTTTGCACTTGTGTTAGTGTTGAAAAACCACTTTTTGCACTTGTGTTAGTGTTGAAAAACCACTTTTCGCACTTGTGTTAGTGTTGAAAAACCACTTTTCGCACTTGTGTTGGTGCAGGAAACCACTTTTGCACTTGTATTAGTGTGGAAAAAACACTTTTTGCACTTGTGTTAGTGTTGAAAAACCACTTTTCGCACTTGTGTTAGTGTTGAAAAACCACTTTTCGCACTTGTGTTGGTGCAGGAAACCACTTTTGCACTTGTGATAGTGTTGAAAAACCACTTTTCGCACTTGTGTTAGTGTTGAAAAACCACTTTTCGCACTTGTGTTAGTGTTGAAAAACCACTTTTTGCACTTGTGTTGGTGCAGGAAACCACTTTTTGCACTTGTATTAGTGTGGAAAAACCACTTTTCGCACTTGTGTTAGTGTTGAAAAACCACTTTTCGCACTTGCGTTAGTGTTGAAAAACCACTTTTCGCACTTGTGTTGGTGCAGGAAACCACTTTTGCACTTGTATTAGTGTGGAAAAAACACTTTTCGCACTTGTGTTAGTGTTGAAAAACCACTTTTCGCACTTGTGTTAGTGTTGAAAAACCACTTTTCGCACTTGTGTTGGTGCAGGAAACCACTTTTGCACTTGTATTAGTGTGGAAAAACCACTTTTCGCGTTTGTGTTAGTGTTGAAAAACCACTTTTCGCACTTGTTAGTGTTGAAAAACCACTTTTCGCACTTGTGTTGGTGCAGGAAACCACTTTTGCACTTGTATTAGTGTTGAAAAACCACTTTTCGCACTTGTGTTAGTGTTGAAAAACCACTTTTCGCACTTGTGTTAGTGTTGAAAAACCACTTTTCGCACTTGTGTTAGTGTTGAAAAACCACTTTTCGCACTTGTGTTAGTGTTGAAAAACCACTTTTCGCACTTGTGTTGGTGCAGGAAACCACTTTTTGCACTTGTATTAGTGTGGAAAAACCACTTTTCGCACTTGTGTTAGTGTTGAAAAACCACTTTTCGCATTTGTGTTAGTGTTGAAAAACCACTTTTCGCACTTGTGTTGGTGCAGGAAACCACTTTTGCACTTGTATTAGTGTGGAAAAAACACTTTTTGCACTAGTGTTAGTGTTGAAAAAGCACTTTTCGCACTTGTGTTAGTGTTGAAAAACGACTTTTCGCACTTGTGTTGGTGCAGGAAACCACTTTTGCACTTGTATTGGTGTGGAAAAACCACTTTTCGCACTTGTGTTAGTGTTGAAAAACCACTTTTCGCACTTGTGTTAGTGTTGAAAAACCACTTTTCGCACTTGTGTTGGTGCAGGAAACCACTTTTGCACTTGTATTAGTGTGGAAAAAACACTTTTTGCATTTGTGATAGTGTTGAAAAACCACTTTTCGCACTTGTGGTGGTGCAGGAAACCACTTTTGCACTTGTATTAGTGTGGAAAAACCACTTTTCGCACTTGTGTTAGTGTTGAAAAACCACTTTTCGCACTTGTGTTGGTGCAGGAAACCACTTTTGCACTTGTATTAGTGTGGAAAAACCACTTTTCGCACTTGTGTTAGTGTTGAAAAACCACTTTTCGCACTTGTGTTGGTGCAGGAAACCACTTTTGCACTTGTGATAGTGTTGAAAAACCACTTTTCGCACTTGTGTTAGTGTTGAAAAACCACTTTTCGCACTTGTGTTAGTGTTGAAAAACCACTTTTTGCACTTGTGTTGGTGCAGGAAACCACTTTTTGCACTTGTATTAGTGTGGAAAAACCACTTTTCGCACTTGTGTTAGTGTTGAAAAACCACTTTTCGCATTTGTGTTAGTGTTGAAAAACCACTTTTCGCACTTGTGTTGGTGCAGGAAACCACTTTTGCACTTGTATTAGTGTGGAAAAAACACTTTTTGCACTAGTGTTAGTGTTGAAAAAGCACTTTTCGCACTTGTGTTAGTGTTGAAAAACGACTTTTCGCACTTGTGTTGGTGCAGGAAACCACTTTTGCACTTGTATTGGTGTGGAAAAACCACTTTTCGCACTTGTGTTAGTGTTGAAAAACCACTTTTCGCACTTGTGTTAGTGTTGAAAAACCACTTTTCGCACTTGTGTTGGTGCAGGAAACCACTTTTGCACTTGTATTAGTGTGGAAAAAACACTTTTTGCATTTGTGATAGTGTTGAAAAACCACTTTTCGCACTTGTGGTGGTGCAGGAAACCACTTTTGCACTTGTATTAGTGTGGAAAAACCACTTTTCGCACTTGTGTTAGTGTTGAAAAACCACTTTTCGCACTTGTGTTGGTGCAGGAAACCACTTTTGCACTTGTATTAGTGTGGAAAAACCACTTTTCGCACTTGTGTTAGTGTTGAAAAACCACTTTTCGCACTTGTGGTGGTGCAGGAAACCACTTTTGCACTTGCATTAGTGTGGAAAAACACTTTTTGCACTTGTGTTGGTGCAGGAAACCACTTTTGCACTTGTATTAGTGTGGAAAAACCACTTTTCACACTTGTGTTAGTGTTGAAAAACCACTTTTCGCACTTGTGTTGGTGCAGGAAACCACTTTTCGCACTTGTGTTAGTGTTGAAAAACCACTTTTCGCACTTGTGTTGGTGCAGGAAACCACTTTTGCACTTGTATTAGTGTGGAAAAAACACTTTTCGCACTTGTGTTAGTGTTGAAAAAACACTTTTCGCATTTGTGTTAGTGTTGAAAAACCACTTTTTGCACTTGTGTTAGTGTTGAAAAACCACTTATTGCACTTGTGTTAGTGTTGAAAAACCACTTTTCGCACTTGTGTTAGTGTTGAAAAACCACTTTTCGCACTTGTGTTGGTGCAGGAAACCACTTTTGCACTTGTATTAGTGTGGAAAAAACACTTTTTGCACTTGTGTTAGTGTTGAAAAACCACTTTTCGCACTTGTGTTAGTGTTGAAAAACCACTTTTCGCACTTGTGTTGGTGCAGGAAACCACTTTTGCACTTGTGATAGTGTTGAAAAACCACTTTTCGCACTTGTGTTAGTGTTGAAAAACCACTTTTCGCACTTGTGTTAGTGTTGAAAAACCACTTTTTGCACTTGTGTTGGTGCAGGAAACCACTTTTTGCACTTGTATTAGTGTGGAAAAACCACTTTTCGCACTTGTGTTAGTGTTGAAAAACCACTTTTCGCATTTGTGTTAGTGTTGAAAAACCACTTTTCGCACTTGTGTTGGTGCAGGAAACCACTTTTGCACTTGTATTAGTGTGGAAAAAACACTTTTCGCACTTGTGTTAGTGTTGAAAAACCACTTTTCGCACTTGTGTTGGTGTTGAAAAACCACTTTTCGCACTTGTGTTAGTGTTGAAAAACCACTTTTCGCACTTGTGTTGGTGCAGGAAACCACTTTTGCACTTGTATTAGTGTGGAAAAACCACTTTTCGCACTTGTGTTAGTGTTGGAAAACCACTTTTCGCACTTGTGTTAGTGTTGAAAAACCACTTTTCGCACTTGTGTTAGTGTTGAAAAACCACTTTTCGCACTTGTGTTAGTGTTGAAAAACCACTTTTTGCACTTGTGTTAGTGTTGAAAAACCACTTTTTGCACTTGTGTTGGTGCAGGAAACCACTTTTGCACTTGTATTAGTGTGGAAAAAACACTTTTTGCATTTGTGATAGTGTTGAAAAACCACTTTTCGCACTTGTGTTAGTGTTGAAAAACCACTTTTCCCACTTGTGATAGTGTTGAAAAACCACTTTTCGCACTTGTGTTAGTGTTGAAAAACCACTTTTCGCACTTGTGTTGGTGCAGGAAACCACTTTTGCACTTGTATTAGTGTGGAAAAACCACTTTTCGCACTTCTGTTGGTGTTGAAAAACCACTTTTCGCACTTGTGTTAGTGTTGAAAAACCACTTTTCGCACTTGTGTTGGTGCAGGAAACCACTTTTGCACTTGTATTAGTGTGGAAAAACCACTTTTTGCACTTGTATTAGTGTGGTTAAACCACTTTTGCACTTGTATTAGTGTGGTAAAACCACTTTTCGCACTTGTGTTAGTGTTGAAAAACCACTTTTCGCACTTGTGTTAGTGTTGAAAAACCACTTTTCGCACTTGTGTTGGTGCAGGAAACCACTTTTGCACTTGTATTAGTGTGGAAAAAACACTTTTTGCACTTGTGTTAGTGTTGAAAAAACACTTTTCGCATTTGTGTTAGTGTTGAAAAACCACTTTTTGCACTTGTGTTAGTGTTGAAAAACCACTTTTTGCACTTGTGTTAGTGTTGAAAAACCACTTTTCGCACTTGTGTTAGTGTTGAAAAACCACTTTTCGCACTTGTGTTGGTGCAGGAAACCACTTTTGCACTTGTATTAGTGTGGAAAAAACACTTTTTGCACTTGT
Source organism: Myxine glutinosa (assembly GCF_964187855.1). Taxonomy (NCBI): domain Eukaryota; kingdom Metazoa; phylum Chordata; class Myxini; order Myxiniformes; family Myxinidae; genus Myxine; species Myxine glutinosa. The sequence goes on from NW_027616767.1 coordinate 62,880, forward strand.
GTTAGTGTTGAAAAACCACTTTTCGCACTTGTGTTAGTGTTGAAAAACCACTTTTCGCACTTGTGTTGGTGCAGGAAACCACTTTTGCACTTGTGATAGTGTTGAAAAACCACTTTTCGCACTTGTGTTAGTGTTGAAAAACCACTTTTCGCACTTGTGTTAGTGTTGAAAAACCACTTTTTGCACTTGTGTTGGTGCAGGAAACCACTTTTTGCACTTGTATTAGTGTGGAAAAACCACTTTTCGCACTTGTGTTAGTGTTGAAAAACCACTTTTCGCACTTGCGTTAGTGTTGAAAAACCACTTTTCGCACTTGTGTTGGTGCAGGAAACCACTTTTGCACTTGTATTAGTGTGGAAAAAACACTTTTCGCACTTGTGTTAGTGTTGAAAAACCACTTTTCGCACTTGTGTTAGTGTTGAAAAACCACTTTTCGCACTTGTGTTGGTGCAGGAAACCACTTTTGCACTTGTATTAGTGTGGAAAAACCACTTTTCGCGTTTGTGTTAGTGTTGAAAAACCACTTTTCGCACTTGTTAGTGTTGAAAAACCACTTTTCGCACTTGTGTTGGTGCAGGAAACCACTTTTGCACTTGTATTAGTGTTGAAAAACCACTTTTCGCACTTGTGTTAGTGTTGAAAAACCACTTTTCGCACTTGTGTTAGTGTTGAAAAACCACTTTTCGCACTTGTGTTAGTGTTGAAAAACCACTTTTCGCACTTGTGTTAGTGTTGAAAAACCACTTTTCGCACTTGTGTTGGTGCAGGAAACCACTTTTGCACTTGTATTAGTGTGGAAAAACCACTTTTCGCGTTTGTGTTAGTGTTGAAAAACCACTTTTCGCACTTGTGGTGGTGCAGGAAACCACTTTTGCACTTGCATTAGTGTGGAAAAACCACTTTTCGCACTTGTGTTAGTGTTGAAAAACCACTTTTCGCACTTGTGGTGGTGCAGGAAACCACTTTTGCACTTGCATTAGTGTGGAAAAACACTTTTTGCACTTGTGTTGGTGCAGGAAACCACTTTTGCACTTGCATTAGTGTGGAAAAACACTTTTTGCACTTGTGTTGGTGCAGGAAACCACTTTTGCACTTGTATTAGTGTGGAAAAACCACTTTTCACACTTGTGTTAGTGTTGAAAAACCACTTTTCGCACTTGTGTTAGTGTTGAAAAACCACTTTTCGCACTTGTGTTGGTGCAGGAAACCACTTTTGCACTTGTATTAGTGTGGAAAAAACACTTTTCGCACTTGTGTTAGTGTTGAAAAACCACTTTTCGCACTTGTGTTGGTGCAGGAAACCACTTTTGCACTTGTATTAGTGTGGAAAAACCACTTTTCGCACTTGTGTTAGTGTTGAAAAACCACTTTTCGCACTTGTGTTAGTGTTGAAAAACCACTTTTCGCACTTGTGTTAGTGTTGAAAAACCACTTTTCGCACTTGTGTTGGTGCAGGAAACCACTTTTGCACTTGTATTAGTGTGGAAAAAACACTTTTTGCACTTGTGTTAGTGTTGAAAAAACACCTTTCGCACTTGTGTTAGTGTTGAAAAACCACTTTTTGCACTTGTGTTAGTGTTGAAAAACCACTTTTCGCACTTGTGTTAGTGTTGAAAAATCACTTTTCGCACTTGTGTTAGTGTTGAAAAACCACTTTTCGCACTTGTGTTGGTGCAGGAAACCACTTTTGCACTTGTATTAGTGTGGAAAAACCACTTTTCGCACTTGTGTTAGTGTTGAAAAACCACTTTTCGCACTTGTGTTGGTGCAGGAAACCACTTTTGCACTTGTATTAGTGTGGAAAAACCACTTTTCGCACTTGTGTTAGTGTTGAAAAACCACTTTTCGCACTTGTGTTAGTGTTGAAAAACCACTTTTCGCACTTGTGTTAGTGTTGAAAAACCACTTTTCGCACTTGTGTTGGTGCAGGAAACCACTTTTGCAGTTGTATTAGTGTGGAAAAACCACTTTTCGCACTTGTGTTAGTGTTGAAAAACCACTTTTCGCACTTGTGTTGGTGCAGGAAACCACTTTTGCAGTTGTATTAGTGTGGAAAACACACTTTTTGCACTTGTGATAGTGTTGAAAAACCACTTTTCGCACTTGTGTTAGTGTTGAAAAACCACTTTTCGCACTTGTGTTGGTGCAGGAAACCACTTTTGCACTTGTATTAGTGTGGAAAAACCACTTTTCGCACTTGTGTTAGTGTTGAAAAACCACTTTTGCACTTGTATTAGTGTTGAAAAACCACTTTTCGCACTTGTGTTGGTGCAGGAAACCACTTTTGCAGTTGTATTAGTGTGGAAAAACCACTTTTCGCACTTGTGTTAGTGTTGAAAAACCACTTTTCGCACTTGTGTTGGTGCAGGAAACCACTTTTGCAGTTGTATTAGTGTGGAAAACACACTTTTTGCACTTGTGATAGTGTTGAAAAACCACTTTTCGCACTTGTGTTAGTGTTGAAAAACCACTTTTCGCACTTGTGTTGGTGCAGGAAACCACTTTTGCACTTGTATTAGTGTGGAAAAACCACTTTTTGCACTTCTGTTAGTGTTGAAAAACCACTTTTCGCACTTGGGTTAGTGTTGAAAAACCACTTTTCGCACTTGTGTTGGTGCAGGAAACCACTTTTGCACTTGTATTAGTGTGGAAAACCACTTTTCGCACTTGTGTTGTTGCAGGAAACCACTTTTGCACTTGTGTTAGTGTTGAAAAACCACTTTTCGCACTTGTATTAGTGTGGAAAAACCACTTTTCGCACTTGTATTAGTGTGGAAAAACCACTTTTCGCACTTGTGTTAGTGTTGAAAAACCACTTTTCGCATTTGTGTTAGTGTTGAAAAACCACTTTTCGCACTTGTGTTGGTGCAGGAAACCACTTTTGCACTTGTATTAGTGTGGAAAAAACACTTTTCGCACTTGTGTTAGTGTTGAAAAACCACTTTTCGCACTTGTGTTGGTGTTGAAAAACCACTTTTCGCACTTGTGTTAGTGTTGAAAAACCACTTTTTGCACTTGTGTTGGTGCAGGAAACCACTTTTTGCACTTGTATTAGTGTGGAAAAAAACACTTTTTGCACTAGTGTTAGTGTTGAAAAAGCACTTTTCGCACTTGTGTTAGTGTTGAAAAACGACTTTTCGCACTTGTGTTGGTGCAGGAAACCACTTTTGCACTTGTATTGGTGTGGAAAAACCACTTTTCGCACTTGTGTTAGTGTTGAAAAACCACTTTTCGCACTTGTGTTGGTGCAGGAAACCACCTTTGCACTTGTATTAGTGTGGAAAAAACACTTTTCGCACTTGTGTTAGTGTTGAAAAACCACTTTTCGCACTTGTGCTAGTGTTGAAAAACCACTTTTTGCACCTGTGTTGGTGCAGGAAACCACTTTTGCACTTGTGATAGTGTTGAAAAACCACTTTTCGCACTTGTGTTAGTGTTGAAAAACCACTTTTCGCACCTGTGTTGGTGCAGGAAACCACTTTTGCACTTGTGATAGTGTTGAAAAACCACTTTTCGCACTTGTGTTAGTGTTGAAAAACCACTTTTCGCACTTGTGTTAGTGTTGAAAAACCACTTTTTGCACTTGTGTTGGTGCAGGAAACCACTTTTTGCACTTGTATTAGTGTGGAAAAACCACTTTTTGCACTAGTGTTAGTGTTGAAAAAGCACTTTTCGCACTTGTGTTAGTGTTGAAAAACGACTTTTCGCACTTGTGTTGGTGCAGGAAACCACTTTTGCACTTGTATTGGTGTGGAAAAACCACTTTTCGCACTTGTGTTAGTGTTTAAAAACCACTTTTCGCACTTGTGTTAGTGTTGAAAAACCACTTTTCGCACTTGTGTTGGTGCAGGAAACCACTTTTGCACTTGTATTAGTGTGGAAAAAACACTTTTTGCATTTGTGATAGTGTTGAAAAACCACTTTTCGCACTTGTGGTGGTGCAGGAAACCACTTTTGCACTTGTATTAGTGTGGAAAAACCACTTTTCGCACTTGTGTTAGTGTTGAAAAACCACTTTTCGCACTTGTGTTGGTGCAGGAAACCACTTTTGCACTTGTATTAGTGTGGAAAAACCACTTTTCGCACTTGTGTTAGTGTTGAAAAACCACTTTTCGCACTTGTGGTGGTGCAGGAAACCACTTTTGCACTTGCATTAGTGTGGAAAAACACTTTTTGCACTTGTGTTGGTGCAGGAAACCACTTTTGCACTTGTATTAGTGTGGAAAAACCACTTTTCACACTTGTGTTAGTGTTGAAAAACCACTTTTCGCACTTGTGTTCGTGCAGGAAACCACTTTTCGCACTTGTGTTAGTGTTGAAAAACCACTTTTCGCACTTGTGTTGGTGCAGGAAACCACTTTTGCACTTGTATTAGTGTGGAAAAAACACTTTTCGCACTTGTGTTAGTGTTGAAAAAACACTTTTCGCATTTGTGTTAGTGTTGAAAAACCACTTTTTGCACTTGTGTTAGTGTTGAAAAACCACTTATTGCACTTGTGTTAGTGTTGAAAAACCACTTTTCGCACTTGTGTTAGTGTTGAAAAACCACTTTTCGCACTTGTGTTAGTGTTGAAAAACCACTTTTCGCACTTGTGTTGGTGCATGAAACCACTTTTGCACTTGTATTAGTGTGGAAAAAACACTTTTTGCACTTGTGTTAGTGTTGAAAAACCACTTTTCGCACTTGTGTTAGTGTTGAAAAACCACTTTTCGCACTTGTGTTGGTGCAGGAAACCACTTTTGCACTTGTGATAGTGTTGAAAAACCACTTTTCGCACTTGTGTTAGTGTTGAAAAACCACTTTTCGCACTTGTGTTAGTGTTGAAAAACCACTTTTTGCACTTGTGTTGGTGCAGGAAACCACTTTTTGCACTTGTATTAGTGTGGAAAAACCACTTTTCGCACTTGCGTTAGTGTTGAAAAACCACTTTTCGCATTTGTGTTAGTGTTGAAAAACCACTTTTCGCACTTGTGTTGGTGCAGGAAACCACTTTTGCACTTGTATTAGTGTGGAAAAAACACTTTTCGCACTTGTGTTAGTGTTGAAAAACCACTTTTCGCACTTGTGTTGGTGTTGAAAAACCACTTTTCGCACTTGTGTTAGTGTTGAAAAACCACTTTTTGCACTTGTGTTGGTGCAGGAAACCACTTTTTGCACTTGTATTAGTGTGGAAAAAACACTTTTTGCACTAGTGTTAGTGTTGAAAAAGCACTTTTCGCACTTGTGTTAGTGTTGAAAAACGACTTTTCGCACTTGTGTTGGTGCAGGAAACCACTTTTGCACTTGTATTGGTGTGGAAAAACCACTTTTCGCACTTGTGTTAGTGTTGAAAAACCACTTTTCGCACTTGTGTTGGTGCAGGAAACCACCTTTGCACTTGTATTAGTGTGGAAAAAACACTTTTCGCACTTGTGTTAGTGTTGAAAAACCACTTTTCGCACTTGTGTTAGTGTTGAAAAACCACTTTTCGCACTTGTGTTGGTGCAGGAAACCACTTTTGCACTTGTGATAGTGTTGAAAAACCACTTTTCGCACTTGTGTTAGTGTTGAAAAACCACTTTTCGCACTTGTGTTAGTGTTGAAAAACCACTTTTTGCACTTGTGTTGGTGCAGGAAACCACTTTTTGCACTTGTATTAGTGTGGAAAAACCACTTTTTGCACTAGTGTTAGTGTTGAAAAAGCACTTTTCGCACTTGTGTTAGTGTTGAAAAACGACTTTTCGCACTTGTGTTGGTGCAGGAAACCACTTTTGCACTTGTATTGGTGTGGAAAAACCACTTTTCGCACTTGTGTTAGTGTTGAAAAACCACTTTTCGCACTTGTGTTAGTGTTGAAAAACCACTTTTCGCACTTGTGTTGGTGCAGGAAACCACTTTTGCACTTGTATTAGTGTGGAAAAAACACTTTTTGCATTTGTGATAGTGTTGAAAAACCACTTTTCGCACTTGTGGTGGTGCAGGAAACCACTTTTGCACTTGTATTAGTGTGGAAAAACCACTTTTCGCACTTGTGTTAGTGTTGAAAAACCACTTTTCGCACTTGTGTTGGTGCAGGAAACCACTTTTGCACTTGTATTAGTGTGGAAAAAACCACTTTTCGCACTTGTGTTAGTGTTGAAAAACCACTTTTCGCACTTGTGGTGGTGCAGGAAACCACTTTTGCACTTGCATTAGTGTGGAAAAACACTTTTTGCACTTGTGTTGGTGCAGCAAACCACTTTTGCACTTGTATTAGTGTGGGAAAAACCACTTTTCACACTTGTGTTAGTGTTGAAAAACCACTTTTCGCACTTGTGTTGGTGCAGGAAACCACTTTTCGCACTTGTGTTAGTGTTGAAAAACCACTTTTCGCACTTGTGTTGGTGCAGGAAACCACTTTTGCACTTGTATTAGTGTGGAAAAAACACTTTTCGCACTTGTGTTAGTGTTGAAAAAACACTTTTCGCATTTGTGTTAGTGTTGAAAAACCACTTTTTGCACTTGTGTTAGTGTTGAAAAACCACTTATTGCACTTGTGTTAGTGTTGAAAAACCACTTTTCGCACTTGTGTTAGTGTTGAAAAACCACTTTTCGCACTTGTGTTGGTGCAGGAAACCACTTTTGCACTTGTATTAGTGTGGAAAAAACACTTTTTGCACTGTGTTAGTGTTGATAAACCACTTTTCGCACTTGTGTTAGTGTTGAAAAACCACTTTTCGCACTTGTGTTGGTGCAGGAAACCACTTTTGCACTTGTGATAGTGTTGAAAAAACCACTTTTCGCACTTGTGTTAGTGTTGAAAAACCACTTTTCGCACTTGTGTTAGTGTTGAAAAACCCCTTTTTGCACTTGTGTTGGTGCAGGACACCACTTTTTGCACTTGTATTAGTGTGGAAAAACCACTTTTCGCACTTGTGTTAGTGTTGAAAAACCACTTTTCGCACTTGCGTTAGTGTTGAAAAACCACTTTTCGCACTTGTGTTGGTGCAGGAAACCACTTTTGCACTTGTATTAGTGTGGAAAAAACACTTTTTGCATTTGTGATAGTGTTGAAAAACCACTTTTCGCACTTGTTTAGTGTTGAAAAACCACTTTTCGCACTTGTGTTGGTGCAGGAAACCACTTTTGCACTTGTATTAGTGTTGAAAAAACCACTTTTCGCACTTGTGTTAGTGTTGAAAAACCACTTTTCGCACTTGTGTTAGTGTTGAAAAACCACTTTTCGCACTTGTGTTAGTGTTGAAAAACCACTTTTTCGCACTTGTGTTAGTGTTGAAAAACCACTTTTTCGCACTTGTGTTGGTGCAGGAAACCACTTTTGCACTTGTATTAGTGTGGAAAAACCACTTTTCGCGCTTGTGTTAGTGTTGAAAAACCACTTTTCGCACTTGTGGTGGTGCAGGAAACCACTTTTGCACTTGCATTAGTGTGAAAAACACTTTTTGCACTTGTGTTGGTGCAGGAAACCACTTTTGCACTTGTATTAGTGTGGAAAAACCACTTTTCGCACTTGTGTTAGTGTTGAAAAACCACTTTTCGCACTTGTGTTGGTGCAGGAAACCACTTTTGCACTTGTATTAGTGTGGAAAAAACACTTTTTGGCATTTGTGATAGTGTTGAAAAACCCACTTTTCGCACTTGTTAGTGTTGAAAAACCACTTTTCGCACTTGTGTTGGGTGCAGGAAACCACTTTTTGCACTTGTATTAGTGTGGAGAAAACACTTTTCGCACTTGTGTTAGTGTTGAAAAACCACTTTTCCAACTTGTGTTAGTGTTGAAAAACCACTTTTCGCACTTGTGTTAGGTGTTGAAAAACCACTTTTCGCACTTGTGTTAGTGTTGAAAAACCACTTTCGCACTTGTGTTGGTGCAGGAAACCACTTTTGCACTTGTATTAGTGTGGAAAAACCACTTTTCGCACTTGTGTTAGTGTTGAAAAACCACTTTCGCACTTATGGTGGTGCAGGAAACCACTTTTGCACTTGCATTAGTGTGGAAAAACACTTTTTGCACTTGTGTTGGTGCAGGAAACCACTTTTGCACTTGTATTAGTGTGGAAAAACCACTTTTCACACTTGTGTTAGTGTTGAAAAACCACTTTTCGCACTTGTGTTAGTGTTGAAAAACCACTTTTCGCACTTGTGTTGGTGCAGGAAACCACTTTTGCACTTGTATTAGTGTGGAAAAAACACTTTTCGCACTTGTGTTATTGTTGAAAAACCACTTTTCGCACTTGTGTTGGTGCAGGAAACCACTTTTGCACTTGTATTAGTGTGGAAAAACACTTTTTGCACTTGTGATAGTGTTAAAAAACCACTTTTCGCACTTGTGTTAGTGTTGAAAAACCACTTTTCGCACTTGTGTTGGTGCAGGAAACCACTTTTGCACTTGTATTAGTGTGGAAAAAACCACTTTTCGCACTTGTGTTAGTGTTGAAAAACCACTTTTCGCACTTGTGTTAGTGTTTGAAAAACCACTTTTCGCACTTGTGTTGGTGCAGGAAACCACTTTTGCACTTGTATTAGTGTGGAAAAAACACTTTTTGCACTTGTGTTAGTGTTGAAAAAACACCTTTCGCACTTGTGTTAGTGTTGAAAAACCACTTTTGCACTTGTGTTAGTGTAGAAAAACCACTTTCGCACTTGTGTTAGTGTTGAAAAACCACTTTTCGCACTTGTGTTAGTGTTGAAAAACCACTTTTCGCACTTGTGTTGGTGCAGGAAACCACTTTTGCACTTGCACTAGTGTGGAAAAACCACTTTTCGCACTTGTGTTAGTGTTGAAAAACCACTTTTCGCACTTGTGTTGGTGCAGGAAACCACTTTTGCACTTGTATTAGTGAGGAAAAACCACTTTTCGCACTTGTGTTAGTGTTGAAAACCACTTTTCGCACTTGTGTTAGTGTTGAAAAAACCACTTTTCGCACTTGTGTTAGTGTTGAAAAACCACTTTTCGCACTTGTGTTAGTGTTGATAAACCACTTTTCGCACTTGTGTTGGTGCAGGAAACCACTTTTGCAGTTGTATTAGTGTGGCAAAACCACTTTTCGCACTTGTGTTAGTGTTGAAAAACCACTTTTCGCACTTGTGTTAGTGTTGAAAAACCACTTTTCGCACTTGTGTTGTTGCAGGAAACCACTTTTGCAGTTGTATTAGTGTGGGAAAAAACCACTTTTCGCACTTGTGTTAGTGTTGAAAAACCACTTTTCGCACTTGTGTTGGGTGCAGGAAACCACTTTGCAGTTGTATTAGTGTGGAAAACACACTTTTTGCACTTGTGATAGTGTTGAAAAACCACTTTTCGCACTTGTGTTAGTGTTGAAAAACCACTTTTCGCACTTGTGTTGGTGCAGGAAACCACTTTTGGCACTTGTATTAGTGTGGAAAAACCACTTTTTGCACTTCTGTTAGTGTTGAAAAAACCATTTTTCGCACTTGTGTTAGTGTTGAAAAACCACTTTTCGCACTTGTGTTGGTGCAGGAAACCACTTTTGCACTTGTATTAGTGTGGAAAAAACCACTTTTCGCACTTGTGTTGGTGCAGGAAACCACTTTTGCACTTGTGTTAGTGTTGAAAAACCACTTTTCGCACTTGTAATAGTGTGGAAAAACCACTTTTCGCACTTGTATTAGTGTGGAAAAAACCACTTTTCGCACTTGTGTTAGTGTTGAAAAACCACTTTTCGCACTTGTGTTAGTGTTGAAAAACCACTTTTCGCACTTTGTGTTGGTGCAGGAAACCACTTTTGCACTTGTATTAGTGTGGAAAAAACACTTTTCGCACTTGTGTTAGTGTTGAAAAACCACTTTTCGCACTTGTGTTGGTGCAGGAAACCACTTTTGCACTTGTATTAGTGTGGAAAAAACCACTTTTCGCACTTGTGTTAGTGTTGAAAAACCACTTTTCACACTTGTGTTAGTGTTGAAAAACCACTTTTCGCACTTGTGTTGGTGCAGGAAACCACTTTTGCACTTGTATTAGTGTGGAAAAAAACACTTTTTGCATTTGTGATAGTGTTGAAAAACCACTTTTCGCACTTGTGGTGGTGCAGGAAACCACTTTTGCACTTGTATTAGTGTGGAAAAACCACTTTTCGCACTTGTGTTAGTGTTGAAAAACCACTTTTCGCACTTGTGTTGGTGCAGGAAACCACTTTTGCACTTGTATTAGTGTGGAAAAACCACTTTTCGCACTTGTGTTAGTGTTGAAAAACCACTTTTCGCACTTGTGGTGGTGCAGGAAACCACTTTTGCACTTGCATTAGTGTGGAAAAACACTTTTTGCACTTGTGTTGGTGCAGGAAACCACTTTTGCACTTGTATTAGTGTGGAAAAACCACTTTTCACACTTGTGTTAGTGTTGAAAAACCACTTTTCGCACTTGTGTTGGTGCAGGAAACCACTTTTCGCACTTGTGTTAGTGTTGAAAAACCACTTTTCGCACTTGTGTTGGTGCAGGAAACCACTTTTGCACTTGTATTAGTGTGGAAAAAACACTTTTCGCACTTGTGTTAGTGTTGAAAAAACACTTTTCGCATTTGTGTTAGTGTTGAAAAACCACTTTTTGCACTTGTGTTAGTGTTGAAAAACCACTTATTGCACTTGTGTTAGTGTTGAAAAACCACTTTTCGCACTTGTGTTAGTGTTGAAAAACCACTTTTCGCACTTGTGTTGGTGCAGGAAACCACTTTTGCACTTGTATTAGTGTGGAAAAAACACTTTTTGCACTTGTGTTAGTGTTGATAAACCACTTTTCGCACTTGTGTTAGTGTTGAAAAACAACTTTTCGCACTTGTGTTGGTGCAGGAAACCACTTTTGCACTTGTGATAGTGTTGAAAAACCACTTTTCGCACTTGTGTTAGTGTTGAAAAACCACTTTTCGCACTTGTGTTAGTGTTGAAAAACCACTTTTTGCACTTGTGTTGGTGCAGGAAACCACTTTTTGCACTTGTATTAGTGTGGAAAAACCACTTTTCGCACTTGTGTTAGTGTTGAAAAACCACTTTTCGCACTTGCGTTAGTGTTGAAAAACCACTTTTCGCACTTGTGTTGGTGCAGGAAACCACTTTTGCACTTGTATTAGTGTGGAAAAAACACTTTTTGCATTTGTGATAGTGTTGAAAAACCACTTTTCGCACTTGTTAGTGTTGAAAAACCACTTTTCGCACTTGTGTTGGTGCAGGAAACCACTTTTGCACTTGTATTAGTGTTGAAAAACCACTTTTCGCACTTGTGTTAGTGTTGAAAAACCACTTTTCGCACTTGTGTTAGTGTTGAAAAACCACTTTTCGCACTTGTGTTAGTGTTGAAAAACCACTTTTCGCACTTGTGTTAGTGTTGAAAAACCACTTTTCGCACTTGTGTTGGTGCAGGAAACCACTTTTGCACTTGTATTAGTGTGGAAAAACCACTTTTCGCGCTTGTGTTAGTGTTGAAAAACCACTTTTCGCACTTGTGGTGGTGCAGGAAACCACTTTTGCACTTGTATTAGTGTGGAAAAAACACTTTTTGCATTTGTGATAGTGTTGAAAAACCACTTTTCGCACTTGTGTTAGTGTTGAAAAACCACTTTTGCACTTGCATTAGTGTGGAAAAACACTTTTTGCACTTGTGTTGGTGCAGGAAACCACTTTTGCACTTGTATTAGTGTGGAAAAACCACTTTTCGCACTTGTGTTAGTGTTGAAAAACCACTTTTCGCACTTGTGTTGGTGCAGGAAACCACTTTTGCACTTGTATTAGTGTGGAAAAAACACTTTTTGCATTTGTGATAGTGTTGAAAAACCACTTTTCGCACTTGTTAGTGTTGAAAAACCACTTTTCGCACTTGTGTTGGTGCAGGAAACCACTTTTGCACTTGTATTAGTGTGGAGAAAACACTTTTCGCACTTGTGTTAGTGTTGAAAAACCACTTTTCCAACTTGTGTTAGTGTTGAAAAACCACTTTTCGCACTTGTGTTAGTGTTGAAAAACCACTTTTCGCACTTGTGTTAGTGTTGAAAAACCACTTTTCGCACTTGTGTTGGTGCAGGAAACCACTTTTGCACTTGTATTAGTGTGGAAAAACCACTTTTCGCACTTGTGTTAGTGTTGAAAAACCACTTTTCGCACTTGTGGTGGTGCAGGAAACCACTTTTGCACTTGCATTAGTGTGGAAAAACACTTTTTGCACTTGTGTTGGTGCAGGAAACCACTTTTGCACTTGTATTAGTGTGGAAAAACCACTTTTCACACTTGTGTTAGTGTTGAAAAACCACTTTTCGCACTTGTGTTAGTGTTGAAAAACCACTTTTCGCACTTGTGTTGGTGCAGGAAACCACTTTTGCACTTGTATTAGTGTGGAAAAAACACTTTTCGCACTTGTGTTAGTGTTGAAAAACCACTTTTCGCACTTGTGTTGGTGCAGGAAACCACTTTTGCACTTGTATTAGTGTGGAAAAACACTTTTTGCACTTGTGATAGTGTTAAAAAACCACTTTTCGCACTTGTGTTAGTGTTGAAAAACCACTTTTCGCACTTGTGTTGGTGCAGGAAACCACTTTTGCACTTGTATTAGTGTGGAAAAACCACTTTTCGCACTTGTGTTAGTGTTGAAAAACCACTTTTCGCACTTGTGTTAGTGTTGAAAAACCACTTTTCGCACTTGTGTTGGTGCAGGAAACCACTTTTGCACTTGTATTAGTGTGGAAAAAACACTTTTTGCACTTGTGTTAGTGTTGAAAAAACACCTTTCGCACTTGTGTTAGTGTTGAAAAACCACTTTTTGCACTTGTGTTAGTGTTGAAAAACCACTTTTCGCACTTGTGTTAGTGTTGAAAAACCACTTTTCGCACTTGTGTTAGTGTTGAAAAACCACTTTTCGCACTTGTGTTGGTGCAGGAAACCACTTTTGCACTTGCACTAGTGTGGAAAAACCACTTTTCGCACTTGTGTTAGTGTTGAAAAACCACTTTTCGCACTTGTGTTGGTGTAGGAAACCACTTTTGCACTTGTATTAGTGAGGAAAAACCACTTTTCGCACTTGTGTTAGTGTTGAAAAACCACTTTTCGCACTTGTGTTAGTGTTGAAAAACCACTTTTCGCACTTGTGTTAGTGTTGAAAAACCACTTTTCGCACTTGTGTTAGTGTTGAAAAACCACTTTTCGCACTTGTGTTGGTGCAGGAAACCACGTTTGCAGTTGTATTAGTGTGGCAAAACCACTTTTCGCACTTGTGTTAGTGTTGAAAAACCACTTTTCGCACTTGTGTTAGTGTTGAAAAACCACTTTTCGCACTTGTGTTGTTGCAGGAAACCACTTTTGCAGTTGTATTAGTGTGGAAAAACCAGTTTTCGCACTTGTGTTAGTGTTGAAAAACCACTTTTCGCACTTGTGTTGGTGCAGGAAACCACTTTTGCAGTTGTATTAGTGTGGAAAACACACTTTTTGCACTTGTGATAGTGTTGAAAAACCACTTTTCGCACTTGTGTTAGTGTTGAAAAACCACTTTTCGCACTTGTGTTGGTGCAGGAAACCACTTTTGCACTTGTATTAGTGTGGAAAAACCACTTTTTGCACTTCTGTTAGTGTTGAAAAACCATTTTTCGCACTTGTGTTAGTGTTGAAAAACCACTTTTCGCACTTGTGTTGGTGCAGGAAACCACTTTTGCACTTGTATTAGTGTGGAAAAACCACTTTTCGCACTTGTGTTGGTGCAGGAAACCACTTTTGCACTTGTGTTAGTGTTGAAAAACCACTTTTCGCACTTGTATTAGTGTGGAAAAACCACTTTTCGCACTTGTATTAGTGTGGAAAAACCACTTTTCGCACTTGTGTTAGTGTTGAAAAACCACTTTTCGCACTTGTGTTAGTGTTGAAAAACCACTTTTCGCACTTGTGTTGGTGCAGGAAACCACTTTTGCACTTGTATTAGTGTGGAAAAAACACTTTTCGCACTTGTGTTAGTGTTGAAAAACCACTTTTCGCACTTGTGTTGGTGCAGGAAACCACTTTTGCACTTGTGATAGTGTTGAAAAACCACTTTTCGCACTTGTGTTAGTGTTGAAAAACCACTTTTTGCACTTGTGTTAGTGTTGAAAAACCACTTTTTGCACTTGTGTTGGTGCAGGAAACCACTTTTTGCACTTGTATTATTGTGGAAAAACCACGTTTTGCACTAGTGTTAGTGTTGAAAAAGCACTTTTCGCACTTGTGTTAGTGTTGAAAAACGACTTTTCGCACTTGTGTTGGTGCAGGAAACCACTTTTGCACTTGTACTAGTGTGGAAAAAACACTTTTCGCACTTGTGTTAGTGTTGAAAAACCACTTTTCGCACTTGTGTTAGTGTTGAAAAACCACTTTTCGCACTTGTGTTGGTGCAGGAAACCACTTTTGCACTTGTGATAGTGTTGAAAAACCACTTTTCGCACTTGTGTTAGTGTTGAAAAACCACTTTTCGCACTTGTGTTAGTGTTGAAAAACCACTTTTTGCACGTGTTGGTGCAGGAAACCACTTTTTGCACTTGTATTAGTGTGGAAAAACCACTTTTTGCACTAGTGTTAGTGTTGAAAAAGCACTTTTCGCACTTGTGTTAGTGTTGAAAAACGACTTTTCGCACTTGTGTTGGTGCAGGAAACCACTTTTGCACTTGTATTGGTGTGGAAAAACCACTTTTCGCACTTGTGTTAGTGTTGAAAAACCACTTTTCGCACTTGTGTTAGTGTTGAAAAACCACTTTTCGCACTTGTGTTGGTGCAGGAAACCACTTTTGCACTTGTATTAGTGTGGAAAAACCACTTTTCGCACTTGTGTTAGTGTTGAAAAACCACTTTTCGCACTTGTGTTGGTGCAGGAAACCACTTTTGCACTTGTATTAGTGTGGAAAAACCACTTTTCGCACTTGTGTTAGTGTTGAAAAACCACTTTTCGCACTTGTGGTGGTGCAGGAAACCACTTTTGCACTTGCATTAGTGTGGAAAAACACTTTTTGCACTTGTGTTGGTGCAGGAAACCACTTTTGCACTTGTATTAGTGTGGAAAAACCACTTTTCACACTTGTGTTAGTGTTGAAAAACCACTTTTCGCACTTGTGTTAGTGTTGAAAAACCACTTTTCACACTTGTGTTGGTGCAGGAAACCACTTTTGCACTTGTATTAGTGTGGAAAAAACACTTTTCGCACTTGTGTTAGTGTTGAAAAACCACTTTTCGCACTTGTGTTGGTGCAGGAAACCACTTTTGCACATGTATTAGTGTGGAAAAACACTTTTTGCACTTGTGATAGTGTTAAAAAACCACTTTTCGCACTTGTGTTAGTGTTGAAAAACCACTTTTCGCACTTGTGTTGGTGCAGGAAACCACTTTTGCACTTGTATTAGTGTGGAAAAACCACTTTTCGCACTTGTGTTAGTGTTGAAAAACCACTTTTCGCACTTGTGTTAGTGTTGAAAAACCACTTTTCGCACTTGTGTTAGTGTTGAAAAACCACTTTTCGCACTTGTGTTGGTGCAGGAAACCACTTTTGCACTTGTATTAGTGTGGAAAAAACACTTTTTGCACTTGTGTTAGTGTTGAAAAAACACCTTTCACACTTGTGTTAGTGTTGAAAAACCACTTTTTGCACTTGTGTTAGTGTTGAAAAACCACTTTTCGCACTTGTGTTAGTGTTGTAAAACCACTTTTCACACTTGTGTTAGTGTTGAAAAACCACTTTTCGCACTTGTGTTGGTGCAGGAAACCACTTTTGCACTTGTATTAGTGTGGAAAAACCACTTTTCGCACTTGTGTTAGTGTTGAAAAACCACTTTTCGCACTTGTGTTATTGTTGAAAAACCACTTTTCGCACTTGTGTTAGTGTTGAAAAACCACTTTTCGCACTTGTGTTGGTGCAGGAAACCACTTTTGCACTTGTATTAGTGTGGAAAAAACACTTTTCGCACTTGTGTTAGTGTTGAAAAACCACTTTTCGCACTTGTGTTGGTGTTGAAAAACCACTTTTCGCACTTGTGTTAGTGTTGAAAAACCACTTTTTGCACTTGTGTTGGTGCAGGAAACCACTTTTTGCACTTGTAGTAGTGTGGAAAAACCACTTTTTGCACTAGTGTTAGTGTTGAAAAAGCACTTTTCGCACTTGTGTTAGTGTTGAAAAACGACTTTTCGCACTTGTGTTGGTGCAGGAAACCACTTTTGCACTTGTATTGGTGTGGAAAAACCACTTTTCGCACTTGTGTTAGTGTTGAAAAACCACTTTTCGCACTTGTGTTGGTGCAGGAAACCACCTTTGCACTTGTATTAGTGTGGAAAAAACACTTTTCGCACTTGTGTTAGTGTTGAAAAACCACTTTTCGCACTTGTGTTAGTGTTGAATAACCACTTTTCGCACTTGTGTTGGTGCAGGAAACCACTTTTGCACTTGTGATAGTGTTGAAAAACCACTTTTCGCACTTGTGTAGTGTTGAAAAACCACTTTTCGCACTTGTGTTAGTGTTGAAAAACCACTTTTTGCACTTGTGTTGGTGCAGGAAACCACTTTTTGCACTTGTATTAGTGTGGAAAAACCAC
The DNA here is from genome assembly GCF_964187855.1 of Myxine glutinosa. NCBI lineage: Eukaryota > Metazoa > Chordata > Myxini > Myxiniformes > Myxinidae > Myxine > Myxine glutinosa. The sequence goes on from NW_027616767.1 coordinate 79,399, forward strand.
TTTTTGCACTAGTGTTAGTGTTGAAAAAGCACTTTTCGCACTTGTGTTAGTGTTGAAAAACGACTTTTCGCACTTGTGTTGGTGCAGGAAACCACTTTTGCACTTGTATTGGTGTGGAAAAACCACTTTTCGCACTTGTGTTAGTGTTGAAAAACCACTTTTCGCACTTGTGTTAGTGTTGAAAAACCACTTTTCGCACTTGTGTTGGTGCAGGAAACCACTTTTGCACTTGTATTAGTGTGGAAAAAACACTTTTTGCATTTGTGATAGTGTTGAAAAACCACTTTTCGCACTTGTGGTGGTGCAGGAAACCACCTTTGCACTTGTATTAGTGTGGAAAAACCACTTTTCGCACTTGTGTTAGTGTTGAAAAACCACTTTTCGCACTTGTGTTGGTGCAGGAAACCACTTTTGCACTTGTATTAGTGTGGAAAAACCACTTTTCGCACTTGTGTTAGTGTTGAAAAACCACTTTTCGCACTTGTGGTGGTGCAGGAAACCACTTTTGCACTTGCATTAGTGTGGAAAAACACTTTTTGCACTTGTGTTGGTGCAGGAAACCACTTTTGCACTTGTATTAGTGTGGAAAAACCACTTTTCACACTTGTGTTAGTGTTGAAAAACCACTTTTCGCACTTGTGTTGGTGCAGGAAACCACTTTTCGCACTTGTGTTAGTGTTGAAAAACCACTTTTCGCACTTGTGTTGGTGCAGGAAACCACTTTTGCACTTGTATTAGTGTGGAAAAAACACTTTTCGCACTTGTGTTAGTGTTGAAAAAACACTTTTCGCATTTGTGTTAGTGTTGAAAAACCACTTTTTGCACTTGTGTTAGTGTTGAAAAACCACTTTTTGCACTTGTGTTAGTGTTGAAAAACCACTTTTCGCACTTGTGTTAGTGTTGAAAAACCACTTTTCGCACTTGTGTTGGTGCAGGAAACCACTTTTGCACTTGTATTAGTGTGGAAAAAACACTTTTTGCACTTGTGTTAGTGTTGAAAAACCACTTTTCGCACTTGTGTTAGTGTTGAAAAACCACTTTTCGCACTTGTGTTGGTGCAGGAAACCACTTTTGCACTTGTGATAGTGTTGAAAAACCACTTTTCGCACTTGTGTTAGTGTTGAAAAACCACTTTTCGCACTTGTGTTAGTGTTGAAAAACCACTTTTTGCACTTGTGTTGGTGCAGGAAACCACTTTTTGCACTTGTATTAGTGTGGAAAAACCACTTTTCGCACTTGTGTTAGTGTTGAAAAACCACTTTTCGCACTTGCGTTAGTGTTGAAAAACCACTTTTCGCACTTGTGTTGGTGCAGGAAACCACTTTTGCACTTGTATTAGTGTGGAAAAAACACTTTTTGCATTTGTGATAGTGTTGAAAAACCACTTTTCGCACTTGTTAGTGTTGAAAAACCACTTTTCGCACTTGTGTTGGTGCAGGAAACCACTTTTGCACTTGTATTAGTGTTGAAAAACCACTTTTCGCACTTGTGTTAGTGTTGAAAAACCACTTTTCGCACTTGTGTTAGTGTTGAAAAACCACTTTTCGCACTTGTGTTAGTGTTGAAAAACCACTTTTCGCACTTGTGTTAGTGTTGAAAAACCACTTTTCGCACTTGTGTTGGTGCAGGAAACCACTTTTGCACTTGTATTAGTGTGGAAAAACCACTTTTCGCGCTTGTGTTAGTGTTGAAAAACCACTTTTCGCACTTGTGGTGGTGCAGGAAACCACTTTTGCACTTGCATTAGTGTGGAAAAACACTTTTTGCACTTGTGTTGGTGCAGGAAACCACTTTTGCACTTGTATTAGTGTGGAAAACCACTTTCGCACTTGTGTTAGTGTTGAAAAACCACTTTTCGCACTTGTGTTGGTGCAGGAAACCACTTTTGCACTTGTATTAGTGTGGAAAAAACACTTTTTGCATTTGTGATAGTGTTGAAAAACCACTTTTCGCACTTGTTAGTGTTGAAAAACCACTTTTCGCACTTGTGTTGGTGCAGGAAACCACTTTTGCACTTGTATTAGTGTGGAGAAAACACTTTTCGCACTTGTGTTAGTGTTGAAAAACCACTTTTCCAACTTGTGTTAGTGTTGAAAAACCACTTTTCGCACTTGTGTTAGTGTTGAAAAACCACTTTTCGCACTTGTGTTGGTGCAGGAAACCACTTTTGCACTTGTATTAGTGTGGAAAAACCACTTTTCGCACTTGTGTTAGTGTTGAAAAACCACTTTTCGCACTTGTGTTAGTGTTGAAAAACCACTTTTCGCACTTGTGTTAGTGTTGAAAAACCACTTTTCGCACTTGTGTTGGTGCAGGAAACCACTTTTGCACTTGTATTAGTGTGGAAAAAACACTTTTTGCACTTGTGTTAGTGTTGAAAAAACACCTTTCACACTTGTGTTAGTGTTGAAAAACCACTTTTTGCACTTGTGTTAGTGTTGAAAAACCACTTTTCGCACTTGTGTTAGTGTTGTAAAACCACTTTTCACACTTGTGTTAGTGTTGAAAAACCACTTTTCGCACTTGTGTTGGTGCAGGAAACCACTTTTGCACTTGTATTAGTGTGGAAAAACCACTTTTCGCACTTGTGTTAGTGTTGAAAAACCACTTTTCGCACTTGTGTTATTGTTGAAAAACCACTTTTCACACTTGTGTTAGTGTTGAAAAACCACTTTTCGCACTTGTGTTGGTGCAGGAAACCACTTTTGCACTTGTATTAGTGTGGAAAAAACACTTTTCGCACTTGTGTTAGTGTTGAAAAACCACTTTTCGCACTTGTGTTGGTGTTGAAAAACCACTTTTCGCACTTGTGTTAGTGTTGAAAAACCACTTTTTGCACTTGTGTTGGTGCAGGAAACCACTTTTTGCACTTGTATTAGTGTGGAAAAACCACTTTTTGCACTAGTGTTAGTGTTGAAAAAGCACTTTTCGCACTTGTGTTAGTGTTGAAAAACGACTTTTCGCACTTGTGTTGGTGCAGGAAACCACTTTTGCACTTGTATTGGTGTGGAAAAACCACTTTTCGCACTTGTGTTAGTGTTGAAAAACCACTTTTCGCACTTGTGTTGGTGCAGGAAACCACCTTTGCACTTGTATTAGTGTGGAAAAAACACTTTTCGCACTTGTGTTAGTGTTGAAAAACCACTTTTCGCACTTGTGTTAGTGTTGAATAACCACTTTTCGCACTTGTGTTGGTGCAGGAAACCACTTTTGCACTTGTGATAGTGTTGAAAAACCACTTTTCGCACTTGTGTAGTGTTGAAAAACCACTTTTCGCACTTGTGTTAGTGTTGAAAAACCACTTTTTGCACTTGTGTTGGTGCAGGAAACCACTTTTTGCACTTGTATTAGTGTGGAAAAACCACTTTTTGCACTAGTGTTAGTGTTGAAAAAGCACTTTTCGCACTTGTGTTAGTGTTGAAAAACGACTTTTCGCACTTGTGTTGGTGCAGGAAACCACTTTTGCACTTGTATTGGTGTGGAAAAACCACTTTTCGCACTTGTGTTAGTGTTGAAAAACCACTTTTCGCACTTGTGTTAGTGTTGAAAAACCACTTTTCGCACTTGTGTTGGTGCAGGAAACCACTTTTGCACTTGTATTAGTGTGGAAAAAACACTTTTTGCATTTGTGATAGTGTTGAAAAACCACTTTTCGCACTTGTGGTGGTGCAGGAAACCACCTTTGCACTTGTATTAGTGTGGAAAAACCACTTTTCGCACTTGTGTTAGTGTTGAAAAACCACTTTTCGCACTTGTGTTGGTGCAGGAAACCACTTTTGCACTTGTATTAGTGTGGAAAAACCACTTTTCGCACTTGTGTTAGTGTTGAAAAACCACTTTTCGCACTTGTGGTGGTGCAGGAAACCACTTTTGCACTTGCATTAGTGTGGAAAAACACTTTTTGCACTTGTGTTGGTGCAGGAAACCACTTTTGCACTTGTATTAGTGTGGAAAAACCACTTTTCACACTTGTGTTAGTGTTGAAAAACCACTTTTCGCACTTGTGTTGGTGCAGGAAACCACTTTTCGCACTTGTGTTAGTGTTGAAAAACCACTTTTCGCACTTGTGTTGGTGCAGGAAACCACTTTTGCACTTGTATTAGTGTGGAAAAAACACTTTTCGCACTTGTGTTAGTGTTGAAAAAACACTTTTCGCATTTGTGTTAGTGTTGAAAAACCACTTTTTGCACTTGTGTTAGTGTTGAAAAACCACTTTTTGCACTTGTGTTAGTGTTGAAAAACCACTTTTCGCACTTGTGTTAGTGTTGAAAAACCACTTTTCGCACTTGTGTTGGTGCAGGAAACCACTTTTGCACTTGTATTAGTGTGGAAAAAACACTTTTTGCACTTGTGTTAGTGTTGAAAAACCACTTTTCGCACTTGTGTTAGTGTTGAAAAACCACTTTTCGCACTTGTGTTGGTGCAGGAAACCACTTTTGCACTTGTGATAGTGTTGAAAAACCACTTTTCGCACTTGTGTTAGTGTTGAAAAACCACTTTTCGCACTTGTGTTAGTGTTGAAAAACCACTTTTTGCACTTGTGTTGGTGCAGGAAACCACTTTTTGCACTTGTATTAGTGTGGAAAAACCACTTTTCGCACTTGTGTTAGTGTTGAAAAACCACTTTTCGCACTTGCGTTAGTGTTGAAAAACCACTTTTCGCACTTGTGTTGGTGCAGGAAACCACTTTTGCACTTGTATTAGTGTGGAAAAAACACTTTTTGCATTTGTGATAGTGTTGAAAAACCACTTTTCGCACTTGTTAGTGTTGAAAAACCACTTTTCGCACTTGTGTTGGTGCAGGAAACCACTTTTGCACTTGTATTAGTGTTGAAAAACCACTTTTCGCACTTGTGTTAGTGTTGAAAAACCACTTTTCGCACTTGTGTTAGTGTTGAAAAACCACTTTTCGCACTTGTGTTAGTGTTGAAAAACCACTTTTCGCACTTGTGTTAGTGTTGAAAAACCACTTTTCGCACTTGTGTTGGTGCAGGAAACCACTTTTGCACTTGTATTAGTGTGGAAAAACCACTTTTCGCGCTTGTGTTAGTGTTGAAAAACCACTTTTCGCACTTGTGGTGGTGCAGGAAACCACTTTTGCACTTGCATTAGTGTGGAAAAACACTTTTTGCACTTGTGTTGGTGCAGGAAACCACTTTTGCACTTGTATTAGTGTGGAAAACCACTTTCGCACTTGTGTTAGTGTTGAAAAACCACTTTTCGCACTTGTGTTGGTGCAGGAAACCACTTTTGCACTTGTATTAGTGTGGAAAAAACACTTTTTGCATTTGTGATAGTGTTGAAAAACCACTTTTCGCACTTGTTAGTGTTGAAAAACCACTTTTCGCACTTGTGTTGGTGCAGGAAACCACTTTTGCACTTGTATTAGTGTGGAGAAAACACTTTTCGCACTTGTGTTAGTGTTGAAAAACCACTTTTCCAACTTGTGTTAGTGTTGAAAAACCACTTTTCGCACTTGTGTTAGTGTTGAAAAACCACTTTTCGCACTTGTGTTAGTGTTGAAAAACCACTTTTCGCACTTGTGTTTGTGTTGAAAAACCACTTTTCGCACTTGTGTTGGTGCAGGAAACCACTTTTGCACTTGTATTAGTGTGGAAAAACCACTTTTCGCACTTGTGTTAGTGTTGAAAAACCACTTTTCGCACTTGTGGTGGTGCAGGAAACCACTTTTGCACTTGCATTAGTGTGGAAAAACACTTTTTGCACTTGTGTTGGTGCAGGAAACCACTTTTGCACTTGTATTAGTGTGGAAAAACCACTTTTCACACTTGTGTTAGTGTTGAAAAACCACTTTTCGCACTTGTGTTAGTGTTGAAAAACCACTTTTCGCACTTGTGTTGGTGCAGGAAACCACTTTTGCACTTGTATTAGTGTGGAAAAAACACTTTTCGCACTTGTGTTAGTGTTGAAAAACCACTTTTCGCACTTGTGTTAGTGTTGAAAAACCACTTTTCGCACTTGTGTTGGTGCAGGAAACCACTTTTGCACTTGTATTAGTGTGGAAAAAACACTTTTTGCACTTGTGTTAGTGTTGAAAAAACACCTTTCGCACTTGTGTTAGTGTTGAAAAACCACTTTTTGCACTTGTGTTAGTGTTGAAAAACCACTTTTCGCACTTGTGTTAGTGTTGAAAAACCACTTTTCGCACTTGTGTTAGTGTTGAAAAACCACTTTTCGCACTTGTGTTGGTGCAGGAAACCACTTTTGCACTTGTACTAGTGTGGAAAAACCACTTTCCGCACTTGTGTTAGTGTTGAAAAACCACTTTTCGCACTTGTGTTGGTGCAGGAAACCACTTTTGCACTTGTATTAGTGTGGAAAAACCACTTTTCGCACTTGTGTTAGTGTTGAAAAACCACTTTTCGCACTTGTGTTAGTGTTGAAAAACCACTTTTCGCACTTGTGTTAGTGTTGAAAAACCACTTTTCGCACTTGTGTTAGTGTTGAAAAACCACTTTTCGCACTTGTGTTGGTGCAGGAAACCACTTTTGCAGTTGTATTAGTGTGGCAAAACCACTTTTCGCACTTGTGTTAGTGTTGAAAAACCACTTTTCGCACTTGTGTTAGTGTTGAAAAACCACTTTTCGCACTTGTGTTGTTGCAGGAAACCACTTTTGCAGTTGTATTAGTGTGGAAAAACCACTTTTCGCACTTGTGTTAGTGTTGAAAAACCACTTTTCGCACTTGTGTTGGTGCAGGAAACCACTTTTGCAGTTGTATTAGTGTGGAAAACACACTTTTTGCACTTGTGATAGTGTTGAAAAACCACTTTTCGCAATTGTGTTAGTGTTGAAAAACCACTTTTCGCACTTGTGTTGGTGCAGGAAACCACTTTTGCACTTGTATTAGTGTGGAAAAACCACTTTTTGCACTTCTGTTAGTGTTGAAAAACCACTTTTCGCACTTGTGTTAGTGTTGAAAAACCACTTTTCGCACTTGTGTTGGTGCAGGAAACCACTTTTGCACTTGTATTAGTGTGGAAAAACCACTTTTCGCACTTGTGTTGGTGCAGGAAACCACTTTTGCACTTGTGTTAGTGTTGAAAAACCACTTTTCGCACTTGTATTAGTGTGGAAAAACCACTTTTCGCACTTGTATTAGTGTGGAAAAACCACTTTTCGCACTTGTATTAGTGTGGAAAAACCACTTTTCGCACTTGTGTTAGTGTTGAAAAACCACTTTTCGCACTTGTGTTAGTGTTGAAAAACCACATTTCGCACTTGTGTTGGTGCAGGAAACCACTTTTGCACTTGTATTAGTGTGGAAAAAACACTTTTCGCACTTGTGTTAGTGTTGAAAAACCACTTTTCGCACTTGTGTTGGTGCAGGAAACCACTTTTGCACTTGTGATAGTGTTGAAAAACCACTTTTCGCACTTGTATTAGTGTTGAAAAACCACTTTTTGCACTTGTGTTAGTGTTGAAAAACCACTTTTTGCACTTGTGTTGGTGCAGGAAACCACTTTTTGCACTTGTATTAGTGTGGAAAAACCACTTTTTGCACTAGTGTTAGTGTTGAAAAAGCACTTTTCGCACTTGTGTTAGTGTTGAAAAACGACTTTTCGCACTTGTGTTGGTGCAGGAAACCACTTTTGCACTTGTATTAGTGTGGAAAAAACACTTTTCGCACTTGTGTTAGTGTTGAAAAACCACTTTTCGCACTTGTGTTTGTGTTGAAAAACCACTTTTCGCACTTGTGTTGGTGCAGGAAACCACTTTTGCACTTGTGTTAGTGTTGAAAAACCACTTTTCGCACTTGTGTTAGTGTTGAAAAACCACTTTTTGCACTTGTGTTGGTGCAGGAAACCACTTTTTGCACTTGTATTAGTGTGGAAAAACCACTTTTTGCACTAGTGTTAGTGTTGAAAAAGCACTTTTCGCACTTGTGTTAGTGTTGAAAAACGACTTTTCGCACTTGTGTTGGTGCAGGAAACCACTTTTGCACTTGTATTGGTGTGGAAAAACCACTTTTCGCACTTGTGTTAGTGTTGAAAAACCACTTTTCGCACTTGTGTTAGTGTTGAAAAACCACTTTTCGCACTTGTGTTGGTGCAGGAAACCACTTTTGCACTTGTATTAGTGTGGAAAAAACACTTTTTGCATTTGTGATAGTGTTGAAAAACCACTTTTCGCACGTGTGGTGGTGCAGGAAACCACTTTTGCACTTGTATTAGTGTGGAAAAACCACTTTTCGCACTTGTGTTAGTGTTGAAAAACCACTTTTCGCACTTGTGTTGGTGCAGGAAACCACTTTTGCACTTGTATTAGTGTGGAAAAACCACTTTTCGCACTTGTGTTAGTGTTGAAAAACCACTTTTCGCACTTGTGGTGGTGCAGGAAACCACTTTTGCACTTGCATTAGTGTGGAAAAACACTTTTTGCACTTGTGTTGGTGCAGGAAACCACTTTTGCACTTGTATTAGTGTGGAAAAACCACTTTTCACACTTGTGTTAGTGTTGAAAAACCACTTTTCGCACTTGTGTTAGTGTTGAAAAACCACTTTTCGCACTTGTGTTGGTGCAGGAAACCACTTTTGCACTTGTATTAGTGTGGAAAAAACACTTTTCGCACTTGTGTTAGTGTTGAAAAACCACTTTTCGCACTTGTGTTGGTGCAGGAAACCACTTTTGCACTTGTATTAGTGTGGAAAAACACTTTTTGCACTTGTGATAGTGTTAAAAAACCACTTTTCGCACTTGTGTTAGTGTTGAAAAACCACTTTTCGCACTTGTCTTGGTGCAGGAAACCACTTTTGCACTTGTATTAGTGTGGAAAAACCACTTTTCGCACTTGTGTTAGTGTTGAAAAACCACTTTTCGCACTTGTGTTAGTGTTGAAAAACCACTTTTCGCACTTGTGTTAGTGTTGAAAAACCACTTTTCGCACTTGTGTTGGTGCAGGAAACCACTTTTGCACTTGTATTAGTGTGGAAAAAACACTTTTTGCACTTGTGTTAGTGTTGAAAAAACACCTTTCACACTTGTGTTAGTGTTGAAAAACCACTTTTTGCACTTGTGTTAGTGTTGAAAAACCACTTTTCGCACTTGTGTTAGTGTTGAAAAACCACTTTTCGCACTTGTGTTAGTGTTGAAAAACCACTTTTCGCACTTGTGTTGGTGCAGGAAACCACTTTTGCACTTGTATTAGTGTGGAAAAACCAACTTTTCGCACTTGTGTTAGTGTTGAAAAACCACTTTTCGCACTTGTGTTAGTGTTGAAAAACCACTTTTCGCACTTGTGTTAGTGTTGAAAAACCACTTTTCGCACTTGTGTTGGTGCAGGAAACCACTTTTGCAGTTGTATTAGTGTGGCAAAACCACTTTTCGCACTTGTGTTAGTGTTGAAAAACCACTTTTCGCACTTGTGTTAGTGTTGAAAAACCACTTTTCGCACTTGTGTTGGTGTAGGAAACCACTTTTGCAGTTGTATTAGTGTGGAAAAACCACTTTTCGCACTTGTGTTAGTGTTGAAAAACCACTTTTCGCACTTGTGTTAGTGTTGAAAAACCACTTTTCGCACTTGTGTTGGTGCAGGAAAACACTTTTGCAGTTGTATTAGTGTGGAAAACACACTTTTTGCACTTGTGATAGTGTTGAAAAACCACTTTTCGCACTTGTGTTAGTGTTGAAAAACCACTTTTCGCACTTGTGTTGGTGCAGGAAACCACTTTTGCACTTGTATTAGTGTGGAAAAACCACTTTTTGCACTTCTGTTAGTGTTGAAAAACCACTTTTCGCACTTGTGTTAGTGTTGAAAAACCACTTTTCGCACTTGTGTTGGTGCAGGAAACCACTTTTGCACTTGTATTAGTGTGGAAAAACCACTTTTCGCACTTGTGTTGGTGCAGGAAACCACTTTTGCACTTGTGTTAGTGTTGAAAAACCACTTTTCGCACTTGTATTAGTGTGGAAAAACCACTTTTCGCACTTGTATTAGTGTGGAAAAACCACTTTTCGCACTTGTGTTAGTGTTGAAAAACCACTTTTCGCACTTGTGTTAGTGTTGAAAAACCACTTTTCGCACTTGTGTTGGTGCAGGAAACCACTTTTGCACTTGTATTAGTGTGGACAAAACACTTTTCGCACTTGTGTTAGTGTTGAAAAACCACTTTTCGCACTTGTGTTAGTGTTGAAAAACCACTTTTCGCACTTGTGTTGGTGCAGGAAACCACTTTTGCACTTGTGATAGTGTTGAAAAACCACTTTTCGCACTTGTGTTAGTGTTGAAAAACCAGTTTTCGCACTTGTGTTAGTGTTGAAAAACCACTTTTTGCACTTGTGTTGGTGCAGGAAACTACTTTTTGCACTTGTATTAGTGTGGAAAAACCACTTTTTGCACTAGTGTTAGTGTTGAAAAAGCACTTTTCGCACTTGTGTTAGTGTTGAAAAACGACTTTTCGCACTTGTGTTGGTGCAGGAAACCACTTTTGCACTTGTATTGGTGTGGAAAAACCACTTTTCGCACTTGTGTTAGTGTTGAAAAACCACTTTTCGCACTTGTGTTAGTGTTGAAAAACCACTTTTCGCACTTGTGTTGGTGCAGGAAACCACTTTTGCACTTGTATTAGTGTGGAAAAAACACTTTTTGCATTTGTGATAGTGTTGAAAAACCACTTTTCGCACTTGTTAGTGTTGAAAAACCACTTTTCGCACTTGTGTTGGTGCAGGAAACCACTTTTGCACTTGTATTAGTGTGGAGAAAACACTTTTCGCACTTGTGTTAGTGTTGAAAAACCACTTTTTGCACTTGTGTTAGTGTTGAAAAACCACTTTTCGCACTTGTGTTAGTGTTGAAAAACCACTTTTCGCACTTGTGTTAGTGTTGAAAAACCACTTTTCGCACTTGTGTTAGTGTTGAAAAAACACTTTTCGCACTTGTGTTGGTGCAGGAAACCACTTTTGCACTTGTATTAGTGTGGAAAAAACACTTTTAGCACTTGTGTTAGTGTTGAAAAACCACTTTTCGCACTTGTGTTGGTGCAGGAAACCACTTTTGCACTTGTATTAGTGTGGAAAAACACTTTTTGCACTTGTGATAGTGTTAAAAAACCACTTTTCGCACTTGTGTTAGTGTTGAAAAACCACTTTTCGCACTTGTGTTGGTGCAGGAAACCACTTTTGCACTTGTATATGTGGAAAACCACTTTTCGCACTTGTGTTAGTGTTGAAAAACCACTTTTCGCACTTCTGTTAGTGTTGAAAAACCACTTTTCGCACTTGTGTTAGTGTTGAAAAACCACTTTTCGCACTTGTGTGGGTGCAGGAAACCACTTTTGCACTTGTATTAGTGTGGAAAAAACACTTTTTGCACTTGTGTTAGTGTTGAAAAAACACCTTTCGCACTTGTGTTAGTGTTGAAAAACCACTTTTTGCACTTGTGTTAGTGTTGAAAAACCACTTTTCGCACTTGTGTTAGTGTTGAAAAACCACTTTTCGCACTTGTGTTAGTGTTGAAAAACCACTTTTCGCACTTGTGTTAGTGTTGAAAAACCACTTTTCGCACTTGTGTTGGTGCAGGAAACCACTTTTGCACTTGTATTAGTGTGGAAAAAACACTTTTCGCACTTGTGTTAGTGTTGAAAAACCACTTTTCGCACTTGTGTTGGTGCAGGAAACCACTTTTGCACTTGTATTAGTGTGGAAAAACACTTTTTGCACTTGTGATAGTGTTAAAAAACCACTTTTCGCACTTGTGTTAGTGTTGAAAAACCACTTTTCGCACTTGTGTTGGTGCAGGAAACCACTTTTGCACTTGTATTAGTGTGGAAAAACCACTTTTCGCACTTGTGTTAGTGTTGAAAAACCACTTTTCGCACTTGTGTTAGTGTTGAAAAACCACTTTTCGCACTTGTGTTAGTGTTGAAAAACCACTTTTCGCACTTGTGTTGGTGCAGGAAACCACTTTTGCACTTGTATTAGTGTGGAAAAAACACTTTTTGCACTTGTGTTAGTGTTGAAAAAACACCTTTCGCACTTGTGTTAGTGTTGAAAAACCACTTTTTGCACTTGTGTTAGTGTTGAAAAACCACTTTTCGCACTTGTGTTAGTGTTGAAAAACCACTTTTCGCACTTGTGTTAGTGTTGAAAAACCACTTTTCGCACTTGTGTTGGTGCAGGAAACCACTTTTGCACTTGTATTAGTGTGGAAAAACCACTTTTACTTGTGTTAGTGTTGAAAAACCACTTTTCGCACTTGTGTTGGTGCAGGAAACCACTTTTGCACTTGTATTAGTGTGGAAAAACCACTTTTTCGCACTTTGTGTTAGTGTTGAAAAACCACTTTTCGCACTTGTGTTAGTGTTGAAAAACCACTTTTCGCACTTGTGTTAGTGTTGAAAAACCACTTTTCGCACTTGTGGTGGTGCAGGAAACCACTTTTGCACTTGTATTAGTGTGGAAAAACCACTTTTCGCACTTGTGTTGGTGCAGGAAACCAATTTTGCACTTGTATTAGTGTGGAAAAACCACTTTTCGCGCTTGTTAGTGTTGAAAAACCACTTTTCGCATTTGTGTTGGTGCAGGAAACCAATTTTGCACTTGTATTAGTGTTGAAAAACCACTTTTTGCACTTGTGTTAGTGTTGAAAAACCACTTTTCGCACTTGTGATAGTGTTGAAAAACCACTTTTCGCACTTGTGTTAGTGTTGAAAAACCACTTTTCGCACTTGTTGTTAGTGTTGAAAAACCACTTTTTGCACTTGTGTTGGTGCAGGAAACCACTTTTCACACTTGTGTTGGTGCAGGAAACCACTTTTGCACTTGTATTGGACCATTGGTGTGGAAAAACCACTTTTCGCACTTGTGTTAGTGTTGAAAAACCACTTTTCGCACTTGTGTTGGTGCAGGAAACCACTTTTCGCACTTGTGTTAGTGTTGAAAAACCACTTTTCGCACTTGTGTTGGTGCAGGAAACCACTTTTGCACTTGTATTAGTGTGGAAAAAACACTTTTCGCACTTGTGTTAGTGTTGAAAAAACACTTTTCGCATTTGTGTTAGTGTTGAAAAACCACTTTTTGCACTTGTGTTAGTGTTGAAAAACCACTTTTCGCACTTGTGTTAGTGTTGAAAAACCACTTTTCGCACTTGTGTTAGTGTTGAAAAACCACTTTTCGCACTTGTGTTGGTGCAGTAAACCACTTTTGCACTTGTATTGGTGTGGAAAAACCACTTTTCGCACTTGTGTTAGTGTTGAAAAACCACTTTTCGCACTTGTGTTAGTGTTGAAAAACCACTTTTCGCACTTGTGTTGGTGCAGGAAACCACTTTTGCACTTGTATTAGTGTGGAAAAAACACTTTTTGCATTTGTGATAGTGTTGAAAAACCACTTTTCGCACTTGTGGTGGTGCAGGAAACCACTTTTGCACTTGTATTAGTGTGGAAAAACCACTTTTCGCACTTGTGTTAGTGTTGAAAAACCACTTTTCGCACTTGTGTTGGTGCAGGAAACCACTTTTGCACTTGTATTAGTGTGGAAAAACCACTTTTCGCACTTGTGTTAGTGTTGAAAAACCACTTTTCGCACTTGTGGTGGTGCAGGAAACCACTTTTGCACTTGCATTAGTGTGGAAAACACTTTTTGCACTTGTGTTGGTGCAGGAAACCACTTTTGCACTTGTATTAGTGTGGAAAACACTTTTTGCACTTGTGTTGGTGCAGGAAACCACTTTTGCACTTGTATTAGTGTGGAAAAACCACTTTTCACACTTGTGTTAGTGTTGAGAAACCACTTTTCGCACTTGTGTTAGTGTTGAAAAACCACTTTTCGCACTTGTGTTGGTGCAGGAAACCACTTTTGCACTTGTATTAGTGTGGAAAAAACACTTTTCGCACTTGTGTTAGTGTTGAAAAACCACTTTTCGCACTTGTGTTGGTGCAGGAAACCACTTTTGCACTTGTATTAGTGTGGAAAAACACTTTTTGCACTTGTGATAGTGTTAAAAAACCACTTTTCGCACTTGTGTTAGTGTTGAAAAACCACTTTTCGCACTTGTGTTGGTGCAGGAAACCACTTTTGCACTTGTATTAGTGTGGAAAAACCACTTTTCGCACTTGTGTTAGTGTTGAAAAACCACTTTTCGCACTTGTGTTAGTGTTGAAAAACCACTTTTCGCACTTGTGTTAGTGTTGAAAAACCACTTTTCGCACTTGTGTTGGTGCAGGAAACCACTTTTGCACTTGTATTAGTGTGGAAAAAACACTTTTTGCACTTGTGTTAGTGTTGAAAAAACACCTTTCGCACTTGTGTTAGTGTTGAAAAACCACTTTTTGCACTCGTGTTAGTGTTGAAAAACCACTTTTCGCACTTGTGTTAGTGTTGAAAAACCACTTTTTGCACTTGTGTTGGTGCAGGAAACCACTTTTCACACTTGTGTTGGTGCAGGAAACCACTTTTGCACTTGTATTGGTGTGGAAAAACCACTTTTCGCACTTGTGTTAGTGTTGAAAAACCACTTTTCGCACTTGTGTTGGTGCAGGAAACCACTTTTCGCACTTGTGTTAGTGTTGAAAAACCACTTTTCGCACTTGTGTTGGTGCAGGAAACCACTTTTGCACTTGTATTAGTGTGGAAAAAACACTTTTCGCACTTGTGTTAGTGTTGAAAAAACACTTTTCGCATTTGTGTTAGTGTTGAAAAACCACTTTTTGCACTTGTGTTAGTGTTGAAAAACCACTTTTCGCACTTGTGTTAGTGTTGAAAAACCACTTTTCGCACTTGTGTTAGTGTTGAAAAACCACTTTTCGCACTTGTGTTGGTGCAGTAAACCACTTTTGCACTTGTATTGGTGTGGAAAAACCACTTTTCGCACTTGTGTTAGTGTTGAAAAACCACTTTTCGCACTTGTGTTAGTGTTGAAAAACCACTTTTCGCACTTGTGTTGGTGCAGGAAACCACTTTTGCACTTGTATTAGTGTGGAAAAAACACTTTTTGCATTTGTGATAGTGTTGAAAAACCACTTTTCGCACTTGTGGTGGTGCAGGAAACCACTTTTGCACTTGTATTAGTGTGGAAAAACCACTTTTCGCACTTGTGTTAGTGTTGAAAAACCACTTTTCGCACTTGTGTTGGTGCAGGAAACCACTTTTGCACTTGTATTAGTGTGGAAAAACCACTTTTCGCACTTGTGTTAGTGTTGAAAAACCACTTTTCGCACTTGTGGTGGTGCAGGAAACCACTTTTGCACTTGCATTAGTGTGGAAAACACTTTTTGCACTTGTGTTGATGCAGGAAACCACTTTTGCACTTGTATTAGTGTGGAAAAACCACTTTTCACACTTGTGTTAGTGTTGAGAAACCACTTTTCGCACTTGTGTTAGTGTTGAAAAACCACTTTTCGCACTTGTGTTGGTGCAGGAAACCACTTTTGCACTTGTATTAGTGTGGAAAAAACACTTTTCGCACTTGTGTTAGTGTTGAAAAACCACTTTTCGCACTTGTGTTGGTGCAGGAAACCACTTTTGCACTTGTATTAGTGTGGAAAAACACTTTTTGCACTTGTGATAGTGTTAAAAAACCACTTTTCGCACTTGTGTTAGTGTTGAAAAACCACTTTTCGCACTTGTGTTGGTGCAGGAAACCACTTTTGCACTTGTATTAGTGTGGAAAAACCACTTTTCGCACTTGTGTTAGTGTTGAAAAACCACTTTTCGCACTTGTGTTAGTGTTGAAAAACCACTTTTCGCACTTGTGTTAGTGTTGAAAAACCACTTTTCGCACTTGTGTTGGTGCAGGAAACCACTTTTGCACTTGTATTAGTGTGGAAAAAACACTTTTTGCACTTGTGTTAGTGTTGAAAAAACACCTTTCGCACTTGTGTTAGTGTTGAAAAACCACTTTTTGCACTCGTGTTAGTGTTGAAAAACCACTTTTCGCACTTGTGTTAGTGTTGAAAAACCACTTTTCGCACTTGTGTTAGTGTTGAAAAACCACTTTTCGCACTTGTGTTGGTGCAGGAAACCACTTTTGCACTTGTATTAGTGTGGAAAAACCACTTTTCGCACTTGTGTTAGTGTTGAAAAACCACTTTTCGCACTTGTGTTAGTGTTGAAAAACCACTTTTCGCACTTGTGTTAGAGTTGAAAAACCACTTTTCGCACTTGTGTTGGTGCAGGAAACCACTTTTGCAGTTGTATTAGTGTGGAAAAACCACTTTTCGCACTTGTGTTAGTGTTGAAAAACCACTTTTCGCACTTGTGTTGGTGCAGGAAACCACTTTTGCACTTGTATTAGTGTGGAAAAACCACTTTTCGCACTTGTGTTAGTGTTGAAAAACCACTTTTCGCACTTGTGTTAGTGTTGAAAAACCACTTTTCGCACTTGTGTTAGTGTTGAAAAACCACTTTTCGCACTTGTGTTAGTGTTGAAAAACCACTTTTCACACTTGTGGTGGTGCAGGAAACCACTTTTGCACTTGTATTAGTGTGGAAAAACCACTTTTCGCACTTGTGTTGGTGCAGGAAACCAATTTTGCACTTGTATTAGTGTGGAAAAACCACTTTTCGCGCTTGTTAGTGTTGAAAAACCACTTTTCGCATTTGTGTTGGTGCAGGAAACCAATTTTGCACTTGTATTAGTGTTGAAAAACCACTTTTTGCACTTGTGTTAGTGTTGAAAAACCACTTTTCGCACTTGTGATAGTGTTGAAAAACCACTTTTCGCACTTGTGTTAGTGTTGAAAAAACCACTTTTCGCACTTGTGTTAGTGTTGAAAAACCACTTTTTGCACTTGTGTTGGTGCAGGAAACCACTTTTCACACTTGTGTTGGTGCAGGAAACCACTTTTGCACTTGTATTGGTGTGGAAAAACCACTTTTCGCACTTGTGTTAGTGTTGAAAAACCACTTTTCGCACTTGTGTTGGTGCAGGAAACCACTTTTCGCACTTGTGTTAGTGTTGAAAAACCACTTTTCGCACTTGTGTTGGTGCAGGAAACCACTTTTGCACTTGTATTAGTGTGGAAAAAACACTTTTCGCACTTGTGTTAGTGTTGAAAAAACACTTTTCGCATTTGTGTTAGTGTTGAAAAACCACTTTTTGCACTTGTGTTAGTGTTGAAAAACCACTTTTCGCACTTGTGTTAGTGTTGAAAAACCACTTTTCGCACTTGTGTTAGTGTTGAAAAACCACTTTTCGCACTTGTGTTGGTGCAGTAAACCACTTTTGCACTTGTATTGGTGTGGAAAAACCACTTTTCGCACTTGTGTTAGTGTTGAAAAACCACTTTTCGCACTTGTGTTAGTGTTGAAAAACCACTTTTCGCACTTGTGTTGGTGCAGGAAACCACTTTTGCACTTGTATTAGTGTGGAAAAAACACTTTTTGCATTTGTGATAGTGTTGAAAAACCACTTTTCGCACTTGTGGTGGTGCAGGAAACCACTTTTGCACTTGTATTAGTGTGGAAAAACCACTTTTCGCACTTGTGTTAGTGTTGAAAAACCACTTTTCGCACTTGTGTTGGTGCAGGAAACCACTTTTGCACTTGTATTAGTGTGGAAAAACCACTTTTCGCACTTGTGTTAGTGTTGAAAAACCACTTTTCGCACTTGTGGTGGTGCAGGAAACCACTTTTGCACTTGCATTAGTGTGGAAAACACTTTTTGCACTTGTGTTGGTGCAGGAAACCACTTTTGCACTTGTATTAGTGTGGAAAAACCACTTTTCACACTTGTGTTAGTGTTGAGAAACCACTTTTCGCACTTGTGTTAGTGTTGAAAAACCACTTTTCGCACTTGTGTTGGTGCAGGAAACCACTTTTGCACTTGTATTAGTGTGGAAAAAACACTTTTCGCACTTGTGTTAGTGTTGAAAAACCACTTTTCGCACTTGTGTTGGTGCAGGAAACCACTTTTGCACTTGTATTAGTGTGGAAAAACACTTTTTGCACTTGTGATAGTAGTAGTGTAATAATGTTGCTTCTGGGACACCTCCGTTTAACATGGGAAATCCCTATCTAATGTCATTTACCCCCTTGTCTTTTTCAAAAATCATAAACACCTCTATTTCTCCCACCCTCATCTTTATGAACCTTTTGTCTGTAGTACCTATCCTTAATGTTGTTCATTAGACCACTCAAACACTACAAATATTTGTTTTCTCTTATAGACCTATCATCCTTCTTCTACATATCATCTGGCAGATTAATCTTTGACCCATTCACTTCCATATTGCCCCTAAACACCTATATTTCTCTCACCCTGTTCTTTACGAACCTTCTAACCTTTTGACATGTTATCCTTATTCATTAGACCACTTAAACACCTGTGATCCTTCTGACCTCATGGACCTTTTAACCTTTTACTCTTAATATCATCTGGTGAATATAACCCACTCAAACAACGACCCTACAAATATTTGTTTATGCGTGGGAAATAATTTAATTCTCCTACAACTCTCCTCACCGTCTCATCCAACTCACCGGTATTTAAATTAATTCTCTTATTTGTTTTGTGAACTTTTTTACCAGTTGCCTTTTCAATTATACTTATTTGATATTTTTTACATTCATTTTGTTTTCCATTTATATACCACTCGAACCTTTTCTAATTAATAGCTCACTGTTAGGCTCATGCTCACTCGAACCACATACCTTGAGAAATGACGTTGTTTCACTTGGATAACTTCCAAGGAATTCTCTTTGTCTTGTTTCCTGTTTTTCACAAACACACGCCCTCAGTTTCCAAAAGCTGACAAGCACTTCAGTTCCCCGAAATACATTTTGTTCATTATAAAAAGAGAGGTCTCCGAATGGGACATTTAAACATTGTGAACGAAGATGAGCTTGTCTTATTCCAGTCTTTCCTCTGATGAAGAATACTCGCCAGGACATTGGTAAGTTCATTTGGTATTAAACACTGTTAATGAGAGCTTTGTATGTGATTAATTATACAACTAATAATTTATTTTTCCTATTCATTGCAGCAATTCAAATATTGTAAATATCCTGGCAGAATTTCAAGTTGTTTCTCAAGAGTTCCACAACGAACTGAATACGGGTTTGAATAACCTACCTCCGAGATGGTGGGCTCAGAATGAATTCAATGTTTCACCGTTCTTAGAAAATTCACGTGAAAGGTATGATAGAAAATAAAAAACGAGAGGTGTGTGCATGTGTGTGTGCATGTGTGTGTGTGTGTATGTGTATGTGTGTGCATGTGTGTCTGTGATTAAAATAGAGAGATCGAATTGTGAGGAACAGAAATGAAAAAATGAGATTGTGTGTGTGTGTGTGTGTGTGTGTATGTGTGTGTGTGTATGTGTGTGTGTATGTGTGTGTGTATGTGTGTGTGTGTGTGTGATGTTTTGTCAAGCTTACTTCAGCATAGTAATTTCTCCTTATTTTGTTTGCAGCCTCGAAGACCAAAGCTTGGAGTGGGACGATTTTGGACTCCATAGGAATGGTTATTTCCTACCAACCTGTGAACCTCTACATTTTCAACTCAACGATCTTGACGCTAAGCTGGATTTTTTCGAGGTAAGCATGTGTGTACGTGTGTGTGGTTCACCGTTTATAATAGGTACACCATATCCCTGCGCATCGTAAGAGGTGATTCAGGGTTGGTGTCAGGAAGGGCATCCGACCCTATATTAATAATAATAATAATAATACATTTATTTTGTATAGCGCTTTTCAAGACGCTTTGACATGGAACATAAATATGAAATAAATATCTCTCCCCTCTTGTCTTTAATAGAAAGAGATTCAAAACCTGAAGACATCTGCTGAACCAACCTTTGACTTGTGCTGGGAAGAAATTGATGACTTATGCTGGGGAGAAGTTGAATGTATACCTCAAGAAAAATGTTTTAATAATATAAAGATTTTAATGTTTTCAATATTTATATATATTTGTTTTGTTTACAATTATTTAATTATTAATTACAAAAAGAGAATAAAGGAGGGAACGGGGAGGTGCACCCCTGCCAAAGACCCTTCACCCCCCTCATCCCACCCCTCCCCTCCCCTTGTGTGTGTGGGGAAGGTGGGGGTGGGATGAGGGGGGTGAAGGGTCAAGGGTGGGGGTGCACGGAGGGTGGGGGATGATGGGTGTGGTCTGTGTGGGCGGGGTCTGTGTGGGCGGGGTCTGTGTGGGCGGGGTCTGTGTGGGCGTGGTCTGTGTGGGTGTGGCTTATGATTTTAATTTATTTAAATTTTTTTTTATTACCACTAATTAAATTAGCTAATCTGGGTGGGGTGAATAGAAATGTTGTTTAATGAATTATTAGCTTTGTTTTTTGTAATTCTTGCGAGTAAAATGAACCCAAGATTTCTTCTCGATTTATATCATTTAATTTGTAGGTCCAAGGGACTGTATCCATTACATCAACGATTATAAATAATTCATTAGTCCATTTTTGTGTATAACCTTTCTCAAAATGGCTTTTCCATTTGTATATCCTTACAATATCACCAACTTTGAACTTGGGCTTTCTCAAATTAATCTCCTTTTCATATTCTAATTTTGTAAATGTTTCTGATGGTTTTGATTTTGTTGATGAATGAACTGTATTGTTGTAATCATCTACAATATCCTGAATTAAATACACCCATTTTTGAGAACCGAGTTGTGTGAATTTTTTATATAATTTCTCTTTCAAAGTACGATTAAAACGCTCAATAACAACTGCCTTTCCTTCATTAAAGGTGCTGTATAATTTAATACCCTTCCCCTTAAGAAATTTCATGAATATTTTGTTATAGAACTCTGTTCCCTCATCAGTCCATAACTTCTTTGGTTTCCTTTTATCCCGATCAAATATTAGCTTAAAGGCTAACATTAAAGTATCACCCCTTTTATTTTTTAAAGGGACAACCCAGGCAAATCTACTCCTCAAATCAATAACGGTTAAAGCATACCTGTATCCCCTGTCATTATTCAATTCAATTAAATCAGCGGACCATATGTGGTCAGTGTATTTAGAATAAACCTTCCTTCTTTTAAACTTTGTGATTATAGGTTTGTGTAATTCTTCAGCCAAAAGCTCCTCAGTCTTGATGGCATCATTAGAGCCTAATAGTTTTTTGAGGAATAACCAAGACCAAGTTTCAATTTAGCATTTATCAAATTTCTCACAATAAACCTATCAACTTTCTCTCTCAACGTTGGATTTTGTATCAAAGACAAATTATACAACATTTCGCTGTCGGCTTTATGTTTTTCAGTCAACGTAGTGGTTTTCCCATAAGCAATATCATGCTTCATACACACTTCGTCAACCCTATTTGTAGGTTTAGACCAAGGTTTAGGATTGTCAGCCTCATCTAATCTTTTATCCAAGTTTGTTCCTGGACCACAGAAAGAATACCCTGGAAGGTGTAATTCCCCTGGAATTCCAGTTGTTGTAAATTTACTTCCTGACAGAAACTTTTGTATGTCTCCTCCTCTTTTAGGAGAGATGAATTGGCACTTTTTAGAGCCACATACTTGACATATTCCTTTTTGATAAACTCTATTATTTTTAGCTTTAACATAAGAGATATTTTTAGATTTAGTTTTCTTTTTACATTTGAGACAATAACTCATATTTATTTATCAGAAAAATTCCGACAGAGTATCAAAACCTTTTTGGTTTTCAACATATACATTTCAATCTTTATTTTTAAAACATAAAGAATCCTAAGGAATGCCTTCACTCTCTCCTCCATTTATTTACAAATAAAAACTAACTAAAGTCAATGACACCAACATCATCAATCACATAATCTTTTCCTTCTTCTTCTTCTTCTTCTTCACCACTTTCTCGTTTAAATCTCTGAAATTGAAGACATTGACGTTCTTATTTTTGAAACCATTATCTTCATAAGAGTTGTTAATTCTTTAATTTCCTCTTCGGTGCGTTGAGATTGATTTATTTGCTTTAATACACTCAATCTTTTATGAATCTCAGTGATTTCCATCTTTTTATATTTTTCCTCCCTCTCTCTTTGCTCCCTCTCCTCCTCCTCCATTTTCTCCCTCTCCTCCTTCTCCTTTTTGTCCCTTTTCTCCCTTTCCTCCTTCTCCCTTTTCTCCCTTTCCTCCTTCTCCTTTTTCTCCCTCTCCTCCTTCTCCTCCTTTTTCTCCCTCTCCTCCTTCTCCTCCCTCTCCCTTTCCTCCTTCTCCTTTTTCTCTCTTTCCTCCTTCTCTTCTTCAACTCCTTCCTCATCCCTTGCTACCCTTGAGTTTGAACCCCAAAGAATATTATACATATACTCATCTGGATTTTGAGATATTCTTGTATCTATAATTATTTTTCTCATAATAGGATACCAATAAGATTTGTTGACGATTTCTAAAAGAGTTTTATATTTCATAACTTTGAGAAGTTCATTTTTATTTAATATTTTAAACAAGTCTCTATTTGTGGGTTTAACAATATCAGTATAAGGCCAGTTTTTTATGACAAAATTCCCATGTATATGCTCCAAATCATAAGGTATGTAATACCGAGCACCTTTTTCTTGTAGGTATCCTTGAATACAAAAATTATAATTCTCTTGTAGTCTTCTTCCTGCCATTTATGTATCAGAAATATATGTGAGATTAATATTATGACAGGTAATACCACCCCATCTTCCCACTACCAAATCGGTTTGTATTCCTCGGCTTTCTATCCTTATCTCATTACCTTCCTTCTTTGTCATGCGAACCATCGCTATACTATCATATATTTTTCTTTTCTTAAAATCACGTATTTGTTGTTTACTAATTGTACTTCCACATAAATCCTTATCCTCACCAAGTGGATAATATTCTTCTTTACGAGACTGATTTAAATCATGTAGGTCTTCTATGTTTATTGAAAAAGACCAATTATACCCTAAATCAGGCATATCATACCCCCATTTATTAATTCGCATATTAACTAAATGTCCTTCTTTATAAAATTCAATTGTAAGCAGGTAGTTAAATTCAATGAGGAAAGGTGTATGGTCAGTATAACCAGGTGTTGTGGTTGTAAATTTTACTTCTTTCACAAAACGTGCTGTTTTCTTTAAAAATATATATTGTGATAAATCACTTAATCTAATTAAGTCATTCGCATCTGTAGGGTTTGGATAATTGATTAATTTATAAGTATTCTTCATATTAATATTTTTACTTACACTATATTTTTGTCGTTCAGCCTGTGCCTTTGTATAATAATTTGATAAATCAATATCCTGAGAGGATTTTCCAAAGATAGAACCATCTTTTCCAACATAGGTCATTTATATTAGATAAAAAATGATATCATAAAAATTTTCATTATTGTTGAGTTGAAATAATACATATAAACATAATTGGCCACAACATTTAGAATTAATTTCTTGAACTTGGAATGTTTGATAAACACCATTCTGTAAGAATTGTATTACTTCAACAGGTGGTGGCATACCATAACTATCAAAATAATATTTATCCTGACTATTATGAATACAAACCCAATGAGAACCATTCTGTGTGTCTAAATTCATAATAATATTCTTTGTATTCTTATTTATATGTATTAATTCATCTCTCATACAAATAACCACATTATCAATTTTTAGTGTTTTACAATACTTAGCTAGTTCTATATTTGACGTTGTATTCTTTCCAAATTGTTTAAACCATTTATCCATTTATTTATGAGAAAGATACAATCCATTACCCCGTTTAGTTAGTTTAACACCCGCTTGAGCGATAGAGGAAAGCATATCTCCAACCAACAATCTAGCTTTATCAGGTAGACTTTCAAGTTTTTGAGCAAAATCTACAATTACACCACTTCCACTAATTTGTTTCTCCAACTCCTTGTTATGTCTTTCCAATTCTTTTTGAGCTTTTAGTTGTGCCTTCCTTTCGTTAGCAGTTTTTACCGCTGCTGAAATACCACCAGTCAATGCTCCCGCCGCACTTAAACCAGCAAATAAAGGAATTAGAAACGGGAGAAATCCTCCTCTTGACTCATCTATTGAATATTTCTTTAACATAGGTTTCGTCATTTTAATTTTAAGTGATCCAACATCATTTAGTGTTTTTACTTGTGTGTGTGTGAGTAAAACATCAATTCTTACAGCTCCTTTTCTTTGAATTGTATTAACATTAATAATACAAGGCTTTTGATTTTGAATACAAGATGTTAATTTATTAAGATTGATTTGATTAACATATACCCCAACCATTTATTTATGAGAAAAAACCTATGTGATATTAATCATAACACCATTATCTGTATTAATCTGTAATTCTGTTTCCTCCAAAAGCAAACAATATGCATTAACCTCTTCACTCTCCCCTCTTTCAATGTATAGAGAAGTATCCACTCGATTAGACTTTATAGTTTCCTTTTGAGAACTCAGGTCAATTGCGTAGATTGTATAAAGTTTTTGAAACGCAACCATATCCAAAATAGGATCATTATTACCATTACTTTCACACACCTTTTGGTAGGACTTGTAGGCTTCCGCATAATCATTTTTTTCCCAATCAATTTCCAATCTATCTCGTGGATAAAATGTGCCATCAAGAGAAACCCGAAGTTGTTTCACCTTAGCATTATCACTCAGCGCATTATTCTTATTAGTACCGTCCTCTCCATCTGGTTTTTTAAAAATGAGCCAGAGGTATCGTGGCTTTCCTTGAAGAACACCCAAATTCCAAGTGTAGGTAGTGTGTTCCAGTTTAACGTGTTGACATCTTCTTTTAAGGTATGATACATTTAGCGGTTTCTTTGAGTTAAGTCTTCTATTTAACATCTCTTCCGTTTTAAGATTAGGAGTATATTCACTGATATACCAACACAAATCATTAATAACAAATTTATTGTTGTCTCCAAAAGCATTTTCATCCCCAAAAAGCAACCTATTTACATTATCATTCCTTTGTAGTTGAAATCTAATTTTAAGACCATACAAAACTTTATCATAATCGCAAAATCCAAATATACCTTTAAGAGGTACTGCTACGGTAAAACTATTCACTGCTTTTGTTTCATCATTATACATTGACTTCCTTTGACTATAACCAGGGTCTGCGTTTGTACCCGTTGACATATCAGGAATAAAACCTTCAACAGCTCCCTTACCCATTCTATCACTAAACGAATATAGTGTAAATTTCATCATTTCAGATGTAGCAGAGACATAATCAACCGCTTCAACCTCTTGTGTTCCAATATACAGGCGGACACTGTCAAACATTTTCCAGAAGAAATCATTTACGAGTGTAGCATTAGTATTATTCGCAGCCTTAGTGAATTTAAATTTACACAGCAAGAAACTATCAGCTATATTCAAGTAAGTTTGTTGATTATTTATTTCAAAACTTTTTGTTCCGTTTGAATTCCAGTCTGTTCCTGTTATAGCATTTACCTTAAAATAGTCTTCCTTTTTAGTGGAGTTTGAAATGATAATCGTATCATCCAAATCATAGATACTATCAATCGCTTCCATACTTGTATTTATATAGCATTAAAATTGTTGAAACCCTGACCCAAGTATTTTAATGATTTTTTGTCGTTCTTGTGAAGATAGTTGAGTTTTACCTTTTTTTATTTCTTTGATTGCTTGTAATTTATGAGACTCCTTTTGAGCATCTTTTATACTCTTTATAGCACCCGCAACGGAGCCCACGGCAGAAGCAGTTGAACCAATTAGGTCTTTATGTTTAAGGATGGTTGAACCAATACCCATTAGAGTATCAATTATCCCATCTCCTTTATTTCGAAATTGATGACCTACACCTCGTTGTCTCTTAGGTTTATAGTATCCTCTACCCACATACCTTGTATAGTCTGGTGAAAGGAACATGCCCTCCCCTGTAATTATTTTATATTTTCCCAACTCGTGTTTTCTCACAATAACCATTATTTATTTATTGAAAAACTTCACGTAGGTGAATTCTGATGGATATAATTTCATCATTAAAGGATATCATACGATTATCTTGGTCGGTTATCCTAAAATTTACTCTGTATATGGTTTTTCCTGACACAGGTAAATAGACAAGATTTTTTGGTTCCATATTAAATTTATAACCAATCGGGGTTGAGTATGCACTGAATGAAAATATTGTATTTGTTCTTATTCCATCGTTATAAGCACCATCAATCAAATCACAATGAATTAATACTGAATTTATACCGGAGGATATTTGGATAACATTATCACTGTAAAACGTCCCGTTATTTTCAATCTTTTTTGAAGAGAAACCCAATAGCTCTCTAAACGAATTTTCAATCGTGAAATCAACTTTATAATTATTTTTAAGTTTAATAGTTGATTTTGAAGTGTGTTTTTGAATATCTATTACAATATTTTTTGGTTCATCACCTTTTTCTTTCATAAGGCGAGAGACTTCTGAAGATATTTGAGAAATCTCGTAAGCTCCAGGTGAAACAGTTATAGTTTTATATCCACTTCCTGGATTATAACTAAACTTGCTGTTTTTCTCTGTGATATTAAACAAGGTATTATAAGTTTCCATCGACAATAAAGATGCCTCATATGAGGTAAGGGGGTCAAGTTGTAGTGGGTAAGGGAATGAAGCTGTGTAATCGCTCGTTGTGAAATTAAAACTAAGAATTGTGCTTCTCATCTTATTTAATATCTAATAAAATATCTTTGTATTGACATTTATTAATTATTTTCATATTCATCAACTGATCTAAAATGGCTGAGGATTCATTAAAACAATTGTTGTTTCCAGCCTTCTTACTACCTAACAACAATAATAGCCTATTAACTAATTGTGATGGGTCATTTGGAAGAAAACTAACACCTGAACCAAGTTTACTTAAAGCATCAATAATATGTTTCTCCTTCTCATTCTTCTTACTTTTACCAGCAACAGAAACTCCATAATCAAGTGCATTTAACAACTCAATATATACCCTATCTTCCTCTCTTTCCATATCAAGTGGTTCCTCAAAATATTTTGAACCGCTGAATCCGGGGTTTGTTAGAAGAAACATTAATCTTGGAGTTAATTTAACATTTGGTTGAGTAGAACTCAAGAACATCAATTCATCATTAAATATCAATACCTTTTCTTCCACAAGATGAAACACTGCTGGTTCTTCTGTTGGAATGAGACCTGCTCTGGTTTTTGAACCCGCCGAATATTCATTGTTTTGAAGAGCTTCCACAACATAATTAGGGGGTTGATTTACCTGCTCAAGTTTCCGAAATAATCCCTCGTCATCATATTCTAATTCACCAAGTTCTTGTTTTGTTATCTGACTAAAATCTTTGAGCATTTGAAGTTTTTTCGGAGTAAATTCTACCGTGGGAACTGTAGGTGAGTGTTGAGTTTTCAAAAGTGGTTTAAAGAATTTCTCTTGTTTTCTTTCAAAGGCTTCTTCACCAGTTAGTTTCTGTCTCCGTTTCTTCTTTATCTCTTCCTGTTGTTTAACAACTTTTGAAACTAATTGTTGATGTTCCTTAAACTTTCTTTCTCTTTCTTCGGTATTCATTTTCTGTATTTATTTATTGAAAAATATCATTTAGTATCTCATCTTGTTTCACAACAATATATTTATATTTTCCAATCGTGTGTTTCATATAATTTTCAAATTCTTTTTTACTACATAACGTAGAGCAATTATCTCTCCAAAAATTATTTACATCTATTGAATTTAACTTAAATAAAATAAAAGTATTGGCATTGTTTCTTATTGAGCGTCGAGGGAGTTGAAAATATGATTGACTAAGATATATACAATTACAAGAAGAATGTCTCCCTCTTGTATAGTAGCTATCCATTACTGTTTGGTTTCTCTCATTAACACAATCATCAAAGATGACGAGGTTCTTTTTTGATTTATCTAAATCTTGAGGTGAAGGTATATCATCCGTATTATCACTGAGAATACAAGTTATGGGTTTCGATTTTGATTTCTGTGTATCACAAAATAATTGTATTATATCTTCAATATTATAATCATTCAGTTTGTTTTGAAGTTTAAATAAACCGATAATGTCTTCCTTTTTAAGACCTGCATTAAAACCCTGTGAGAGTAGTTGATACTCGGGTTGAAAACTTGACTTTGTAAAAATTATTAAATTATCATAATCTAAAAAATTAGGACCAAGGAGCATCTTTAAAAGTAAACAGGTTTTCCCACATCCGCTTGAACCAACTATTAGACATCTCAATGAATTTGGAATGTTTTTATGGTTATTAAACTTTATCTTATTTTCCCAAACGGGTAAAAAATCATTCATTTATATATTTGGAAAACAAGTCATCTAACTTTTTTTGAGCTATTTTAGAAACTCTATATTTTATCCTGAGTTCGGGTTTAATTTCAAAATAATTCATTATTTTATTTATATAGTATCTTGTATTAACATTTCCATTAAAATTATTTTGAATAATAAATATCATTAAACCCTTATACATTTCCTCAATACAAAGAGTCTCTTTCCTTGTAAGAAATGGTGTATTATCACCATAATGCTTAACATTCATCTCTCTTATTAATCTTGTAAAGTAATTCATTTTTGGTTCTAATTTAAAAGAGTTATATGTTTTTTTATATTTCTTATTATCATTAATTAGAATATAATCACAGAATAAACATTGTTTATATGAACCCTCATTATTAAGCCCTATTCTATCACAAGCTGGACAATTCTCTAATTTATCATATGGAGAGTCTGGAAATTCTAAATATCCTTCAGAACTTATCATATTTATATAGTAAATTTTTACTTAAACTAAACGCAAGTTTATTCATTAATAAATACAATGTTTCAAAGCACAAAAGACAAATTTCAATCAATCTCTACTTCGGTGGAAGATATAGAAAAATATGTCAAAGATGTTAAATTGAACAAAGATAAATATGGAAATTTTTGGGTAAAACCAGTTATGGAAAATAACATGAGCCCCTCTATTTCATTTAAAGGAAGAGCTCTAACTATACCTGGAAAGACATCCATTAAAGTAAATCTAACAAAAGTTTCTCCTCTACTCCTGGCAATTTATTCAAAGCTTGAAAAAGTGATTGACCACGATACTTTGAAAAAGAATGATAAGACCATTAATAATTCTAGAGGAGACATTTGTATTTTCTTTAATAATCCAAAGGGTGTAGATCTAAGTAAAATGAATGATGTTAATATTTCTGGTGAAATGTCATTTCGTTCTATGATAGTTAGAGATTATTTAAAGATAACTTTTGATATAAAAATTGTAGAGATTGAATCTGTTAATGAAAGAAAGTATATAGATATTGATGGGAATATTTTTCTTGCTAATTAAATATGAGTCAATACAGCAGTGAAGATTTTACTATTTCATTGAACTCGGACGATAGTGATGATAGTATTTCATTGAACTTGGACGATGGTGATGATAGTATTTCATTGAACACAGATGATAGTTATGATACTAATAGTTTGTGCTCAAATGATAGTTATGAGAGTAGCTTTATTGATGACTCTGAGTATGATTCTGAGTATTCATGTGATAGTTATGACTTAGATGATTCTGAGTGAAAAAGTGTTTTAGTTTAAGCACAGCGATATATATAAAACGGAGCTGTAAAGCTCAAAAGTGTTTTATTTTAAGCACAGTGATATATATAAAACACCACGTTTTCTCACGCTATAAATATGGTTTATTGTGATACTTGCGAGAAGGAAGTAAAATATTATAAACAACATATTCTCACCGCAAAACATACATACAACATTTTAAACAAACTTTCCCCTCTTCCACCTGAAACAAAACACTGTTCTACATGTAATAAAAATATCCTCAAGAAAGGCTTCAAAATACATCTTAAAACAAATCTACATTTATCAAATTTTATCACAACTAAAAACTCTGATGGAGCATTCAAAGGACATATTAAAATAAGAGTCTTTAACTTCAAACCTCCTGAACCAGAGTCTATAGTTGATGCTGTAGAAATAGTTAAACCTGCTGTTCAAACGTTGATTGAAAAAACACTAAAGGAAATGAAACCACTTAAATTTTATATGGGAGTAAAATTAGAAATGACAAAGGATGAAGGAGTTATAGATGCACCATACATGAGAACTGAGCCACACTTTATATCTTCATATCAAGATTTTAAAACATCAGGAGTCTATGATGAACTTATTAAACAAGAGCAAGATGTGGATAATTCAATCGTAGGAAGTGGATTCAATATAGGAAAAATTATTTACATAGACATTCATATTCTTAAATCAGATCCTCTAAAAGCTTCTTCTTACATTGATTTACCCAGTGTTATCAAAAATAGAAAAGCAGTTATCAATATCAAAAATAAAGACAATAAATGTTTTCTCTGGTCTATTTTAGCACACTTACATCCTCCACATTTTCATGATGAAAGAGTATCTCATTATAAAAAATATGAGAATACATTAAATACGAAAGATCTAAAGTTTCCGATGACTTTAAATGATATTCCTAAATTTGAAAAGATGAATAATTTATCAGTTAATGTTTATGGTCTAACAGAAACAAACAACATCCAGGTTTTAAAGCTTTCTGACAATTGTAAACAAACTCATATTAATCTTCTATATTTTAATTCAGGCGAAAATTCACATTATACATACATCAAAGATATTGCTAAATTAATAAAACCACAAGTCTGTAAGAGAACAAATAAAATATATATTTGTTTGCGTTGTCTTAACTTCTTCAATTCACAAGAAAGATTAGATAAACATTCAAATTATTGTGGCGAACATAAATCAACGGTAATCAATATGCCTAAAGAAGGCTCAAAGATCACATTCAAAGATGAAAATAAAAAGATCAAACATCCATTTGTTATATATGCTGATTTTGAAAGTATTTTAGAAAAAATTGATACTGCTTCTCAAGATCCAAAAGAATCATACACAAATAAATATCAAAAACATACTCCTTGTGGTTTTTGTTATTATATCAAATCATCCGTTGGTGATAAATATAACAAGTTAGAGATGTATAGAGGCTCAAATACCCCAGAGGAGTTTGTGAAACGACTAGAAAAAGACTGTGTTCGATTAACCAAGATAATGAGAGAAACCAATAAACCAATGTCCTTAACAAGTAAAGAAAAAAGGGAATTTATAAAAAACAATGTCTGTCATATTTGTGAGGAGAAAATTGGTAAAGGTCTAAAGGTTAGAGACCATTGTCATCTCACTGGTAAATATAGAGGTCCGGCTCATCAAAGTTGTAATATTAATTATCAACTCCCCTCTTTCATTCCTGTCTTTCTTCATAACAACGCTCATTATGATACACATCTATTTATCAAGGAACTCTCAAAGACTTCTGGAAGTATCTCAGCAATTCCAAACACGGATCAGAAATACATTTCATTCACAAAAACAATTCACACATCTCCTATTACTCATATCAGATTTCTTGATACATTTAAATTCATGGCAAGTCCATTGGTTAACTTGGTTCAAAATCTAAAAGAGTTTCCATGTCTTTCAGAGTATTTTTTAGATAAAGATTTTCTAACACAAAAGGGAATTTACCCCTATGACTATATGGACTCATTTGAGAGATTCAATGAAACACAACTTCCTTCAAAAGAAAATTTCTATAACAAATTAAATAATAGTCATATATCTGATAAAGATTATGTACACGCACAAAATGTTTGGGAAAAATATAACATCAAGAATCTTGGCGAGTATCACGATTTGTATCTCAAAACTGATGTGCTTTTATTGGCCGATGTATTTGAAGCCTTTAGATCTGTTTGTCGCACTGGATATGGATTGGATCCTGCTCACTACTACACAGCACCTGGATTGGCCTGGAGTGCGATGTTGAAAATGACAAAACAAGATTTGGATTTGATAACCGATGTTGATATGCTTTTGATGATTGAAAAGGCAAAAAGAGGTGGAATTTCACAAGTCTGCTCGAGTAGATACGCAAAAGCAAATAACAAATATCTTCCAAATTATGATCCAACGAAAGAGAGTTCTTACTTGATGTACTATGACGCGAACAACCTGTATGGCTGGGCAATGTCTCAGGCTCTTCCTTATGGAAAACTTAGATGGGTAAAGGAAAAAGACTACAAAAACGTTTTACAAGATGTATGTATCTCTACACAAAAAGAATTGGATGAAGAAAAAGTTGGTTATTATTTTGAAATTGATTTAAAATATCCAGAGGAACTCCATAACCTACACAAAGATCTCCCATTTGCTTGTGAGAAAGAAAGTCCAAAGAAAGAATGGTTGAGTGATTATCAACGATCGTTTGATATAGGTGAATCAACAGAAAAATTACTTACTACATTATATAACAAGAAAAATTATGTTCTACACCAAAGAAATTTGCGACAATATTTATCAAAAGGTCTAAGAGTAGAGAAGATCCATAGGGTTCTAAAGTTCAATCAAAGTCATTGGTTAAAGGGGTACATTGATTTTAATACACAAAGAAGAACAGAGTCAAAAACAGATTTTGAGAAAGACTTTTATAAATTGATGAATAATGCGGTCTTTGGTAAGACTATGGAGAATGTGAGGAAAAGACAAAATATCAGACTATCAACATCTTGGGAACAAGCATCAAAATTAATTAATAGACCGAGTTTTACTCGAGCTGAGGTCTTTACTGAGAACTTTTGTGCGATCCATTTGATTAAAGAGAGTATTGAAATGAACAAACCTATTTATATTGGAACAACAATTCTTGATTTATCAAAGTCATTAATGTATGATTACTTTTATAATAACTTGAGGAAGAAATATCAAAATGATGTTAATCTACTTTATATGGATACAGATAGTTTTATTTTGAAAATTAATACCAACGATGTTTATTCAGACATGAAAAGAGACATTAATATCTATGACACGAGTAATTACAGTCCAGAGAGTGAGTTGTTCTCTTCTAAAAATAAAAAGGTGATTGGAAAGTTCAAGGATGAATTAGGAGGAAATGTTATGAGTGAATTTGTGGGATTGAGGTCAAAGGCTTATGCTTATAAATACATTGTGAATAACGTTGAAAAGACTGATAAGAAGTTAAAAGGTGTAAAGAAAAATGTTATTAAAGAAACAATAAACTTTAAGGATTATTATAACTGTTTAACAACAAAGAAAGAAGAGTTTAGAAAGATTAATGGAATAAGAAGTTATAAACATCAATTATATTCAGAAGAGATAAATAAGAAAGCATTGGGGGCTTTTGATGATAAGAGGTTTATTTTAGAAAATGGAATTGATAGTCTCCCTTATGGTTATATAAGTATATAAGTGATAAGATATATATATAAGTGATAAGATATATATAAGTGATAAGATATACATAAGTGATAAGATATATATAAGTGATAAGATATATATAAGTGATAAGTTAAAAAGGGGGGGGGGGGGGGTTGGGGATTTTAACGGGCTACCGCCGCCTTTTTTACTATTATATAAATGATAGAACCAAGTATCAACCAGACTAAAGAGTGGAGGTGTAATCAACCTTGGTATATAAATGGAAAACATAATGAATGTGAAAAATATCAAATAGGTATAATTGAAAAGGCAACTGGTAAAAAAGTTCACAAAACAAATAAGAGAATTAATTTAAATACCGGTGAATTGGGTAAAAAAGATGGAAATATTTTTGAGTGGACGGAAAACTTTGATGGTTGTCAGGAAAATATATACTTTAATTTAAAAATGGTATGTGGCACTGGAGGCGCTCAAATAAGAACATTGAGGGAGGTTTACCATTTTATCTTAGCTCAGTTAAAATATCTTAATAAAGAACCAAACTCAAACATATTTTTTGTTAATATATTAGATGGTGAAGAGAGTTGTAGGAGAATTAAATTATTTCCCACGCATAAACAAATATTTGTAGGGTCGTTGTTTGAGTGGGTTATATTCACCAGATGATATTAAGAGTAAAAGGTTAAAAGGTTCATAAGGTCAGAAGGATCACAGGTGTTTAAGTGGTCTAATGAATAAGGATAACATGTCAAAAGGTTAGAAGGTTCGTAAAGAACAGGGTGAGAGAAATAGAGGTCTTTAGGGTCAATATGGAAGTGAATGGGTCAAAGATTAATCTGCCAGATGATATGTAGAAGAAGGATGATAGGTCTATAAGAGAAAACAAATATTTGTAGTGTTTGAGTGGTCTAATGAACAACATTAAGGATAGGTACTACAGACAAAAGGTTCATAAAGATGAGGGTGGGAGAAATAGAGGTGTTTATGATTTTTGAAAAAGACAAGGGGGTAAATGACATTAGATAGGGATTTCCCATGTTAAACGGAGGTGTCCCAGAAGCAACATTATTACACTACTCCTGCACCAACACAAGTGCGAAAAGTGGTTTTTCAACACTAACACAAGTGCGAAAAGTGGTTTTTCAACACTATCACAAGTGAAAAAAGTGTTTTTTCCACACTAATACAAGTGCAAAAGTGGTTTCCTGCACCAACACAAGTGCGAAAAGTGGTTTTTCAACACTAACACAAGTGCGAAAAGTGGTTTTTCAACACTATCACAAGTGCGAAAAGTGGTTTTTCAACACTAACACAAGTGCAAAAGTGGTTTTTCCACACTAATACAAGTGCAAAAGTGGTTTTTCAACACTAACACAAGTGCGAAAAGTGGTTTTTCAACACTAACACAAGTTCGAAAAGTGGTTTTTCAAGACTAACACAAGTGAGAAAAGTGGTTTTCACACTAATAGAAGTGCAAAAGTGGTTTCCTGCACCAACACAAGTGCGAAAAGTGGTTTTTCAACACTAACACAAGTGCGAAAAGTGGTTTTTCAACACTAACACGTGCGAAAAGTGGTTTTTCAACACTAACACAAGTGCGAAAAGTGGTTTTTCAACACTAACACAAGTGCGAAAAGTGGTTTTTCAACACTAACACAAGTGCGAAAAGTGGTTTTTCCACACTAATACAAGTGCAAAAGTGGTTTCCTGCAACAACACAAATGCGAAATGTGGTTTTTCAACACTATCACAAGTGCAAAAAGTGTTTTTTCCACACTAATACAAGTGCAAAAGTGGTTTCCTGCAACAACACAAATGCGAAATGTGGTTTTTCAACACTAACACAAGTGCGAAAAGTGGTTTTTCAACACAATCACAAGTGCAAAAAGTGTTTTTTCCACATTAATACAAGTGCAAAAGTGGTTTTTCAACACTAACACAAGTGCGAAAAGTGGTTTTTCAACACTAACACATGTGCGAAAAGTGGTTTTTCTACACTAATACAAGTGCAAAAGTGGTTTCCTGCACCAACACAAGTGCGAAAAGTGGTTTTTCAACACTAACACAAGTGCGAAAAGTGGTTTTTCAACACTATCACAAGTGAAAAAAGTGTTTTTTCCACACTAATACAAGTGCAAAAGTGGTTTCCTGCACCAACACAAGTGCGAAAAGTGGTTTTTCAACACTAACACAAGTGCGAAAAGTGGTTTTTCAACACCAACACAAGTGCGAAAAGTGTTTTTTCCACACTAATACAAGTGCAAAAGTGGTTTCCTGCACGAACACAAGTGCGAAAAGTGGTTTTTCAACACTAACACAAGTGCAAAAAGTGGTTTTTCCACACTAATACAAGTGCAAAAGTGATTTCCTGCACCAACACAAGTGCGAAAAGTGGTTTTTCAACACTATCACAAGTGCAAAAAGTGTTTTTTACACAATAATACAAGTGCAAAAGTGGTTTTTCAACACTAACACAAGTGCGAAAAGTGGTTTTTCAACACTAACACAAGTGCGAAAAGTGGTTTTACCACACTAATACAAGTGCAAAAGTGGTTTCCTGCAACAACACAAATGTGAAATGTGGTTTTTCAACACTAACACAAGTGCGAAAAGTGGTTTTTCAACACTAACACAAGTGCGAAAAGTAGTTTTTCAACACTAACACAAGTGTGAAAAGTGGTTTTTCAACACTAACACAAGTGCGAAAAGTGGTTTTTCAACACTAACACATGTGCGAAAAGTGGTTTTTCCACACTAATACAAGTGCAAAAGTGGTTTCCTGCACCAACACAAGTGCGAAAAGTGGTTTTTCAACACTAACACAAGTGCGAAAAGTGGTTTTTCAACACTATCACAAGTGCAAAAAGTGTTTTTTCCACACTAATACAAGTGCAAAAGTGGTTTCCTGCACCAACACAAGTGCGAAAAGTGGTTTTTCAACACTAACACAAGTGCGAAAAGTGGTTTTTCAACACTAACACAAGTGCGAAAAGTGGTTTTTCCACACTAATACAAGTGCAAAAGTGGTTTCCTGCACCAACACAAGTGCGAAAAGTGGTTTTTCAACACTAACACAAGTGCGAAAAGTGGTTTTTCAACACTAACACAAGTGCGAAAAGTGGTTTTTCCACACTAATACAAGTGCAAAAGTGGTTTCCTGGACCAACACAAGTGCAAAAAGTGGTTTTTCAACACTAACACAAGTGCGAAAAGTGGTTTTTCAACACTAACACAAGTGGGAAAAGTGGTTTTTCCACACTAATACAAGTGCAAAAGTGGTTTCCTGCACCAACACAAGTGCGAAAAGTGGTTTTTCTACACCAATACAAGTGCAAAAGTGGTTTCCTGCACCAACACAAGTGCGAAAAGTGTTTTTTCAACACTAACACAAGTGCGAAAAGTGGTTTTTCAACACTAACACAAGTGCGAAAAGTGGTTTTTCAACACTAACACAAGTGCGAAAAGTGGTTTTCCACACTAATACAAGTGCAAAAGTGGTTTCCTGCACCAACACAAGTGCGAAAAGTGGTTTTTCAACACTAACACAAGTGCAAAAAGTGGTTTTTCCACACTAACACAAGTGCAAAAGTGGTTTTCAACACTAACACAAGTGCGAAAAGTGGTTTTTCAACACTAACACAAGTGCGAAAAGTGGTTTTTCAACACTAACACAAGTGCGAAAAGTGGTTTTTCCACACTAATACAAGTGCAAACGTGGTTTCCTGCACCAACACAAGTGTGAAAAGTGGTTTTTCAACACTAACACAAGTGCAAAAGTGGTTTCCTGCACCAACACAAGTGCAAAAAGTGGTTTTTCAACACTAACACAAGTGCGAAAAGTTGTTTTTCCACACTAATACAAGTGCAAAAGTGGTTTCCTGCACCAACACAAGTGCGAAAAGTGGTTTTTCAACACTAACACAAGTGCGAAAAGTGGTTTTTCAACACTATCACAAGTGCAAAAAGTGTTTTTTCCACACTAATACAAGTGCAAAAGTGGTTTCCTGCACCAACACAAGTGCGAAAAGTGGTTTTTCAACACTAACACAAGTGCAAAAAGTGGTTTTTCCACACTAACACAAGTGCGAAAAGTGGTTTTTCAACACTAACACAAGTGCGAAAAGTGGTTTTTCCACACTAATACAAGTGCAAAAGTGGTTTCCTGCACCAACACAAGTGCAAAAAGTGGTTTTTCAACACTAACACAAGTGCGAAAAGTGGTTTTTCAACACTAACACAAGTGCGAAAAGTTGTTTTTCCACACTAATACAAGTGCAAAAGTGGTTTCCTGCACCAACACAAGTGCGAAAAGTGGTTTTTCAACACTAACACAAGTGCGAAAAGTGGTTTTTGAACACTAATACAAGTGCAAAAGTGGTTTCCTGCACCAACACAAGTGCGAAAAGTGGTTTTTCAACACTAACACAAGTGCGAAAAGTGGTTTTTCAACACTAACACGTGCGAAAAGTGGTTTTTCAACACTAACACAAGTGCGAAAAGTGGTTTTTCAACACTAACACAAGTGCGAAAAGTGGTTTTTCAACACTAACACAAGTGCGAAAAGTGGTTTTTCCACACTAATACAAGTGAAAAGTGGTTTCCTGCACCAACACAAGTGCGAAAAGTGGTTTTTCAACACTATCACAAGTGCAAAAAGTGTTTTTTCCACACTAATACAAGTGCAAAAGTGGTTTCCTGCAACAACACAAATGCGAAAAGTGGTTTTTCAACACTAACACAAGTGCAAAAAGTGGTTTTTCCACACTAACACAAGTGCGAAAAGTGGTTTTTCCACACTAATACAAGTGCAAAAGTGGTTTCCTGCACCAACACAAGTGCGAAAAGTGGTTTTTCAACACTAACACAAGTGCGAAAAGTGGTTTTTCAACACTATCACAAGTGCAAAAAGTGTTTTTTCCACACTAATACAAGTGCAAAAGTGGTTTCCTGCACCAACACAAGTGCGAAAAGTGGTTTTTCAACACTAACACAAGTGCAAAAAGTGGTTTTTCCACACTAACACAAGTGCGAAAAGTGGTTTTTCAACACTAACACAAGTGCGAAAAGTGGTTTTTCCACACTAATACAAGTGCAAAAGTGGTTTCCTGCACCAACACAAGTGCAAAAAGTGGTTTTTCAACACTAACACAAGTGCGAAAAGTGGTTTTTCAACACTAACACAAGTGCGAAAAGTTGTTTTTCCACACTAATACAAGTGCAAAAGTGGTTTCCTGCACCAACACAAGTGCGAAAAGTGGTTTTTCAACACTAACACAAGTGCGAAAAGTGGTTTTTCAACACTAACACAAGTGCAAAAAGTGTTTTTTCCACACTAATACAAGTGCAAAAGTGGTTTCCTGCACCAACACAAGTGTGAAAAGTGGTTTTTCAACACTAACACAAGTGCAAAAGTGGTTTCCTGCACCAACACAAGTGCAAAAAGTGGTTTTTCAACACTAACACAAGTGCGAAAAGTTGTTTTTCCACACTAATACAAGTGCAAAAGTGGTTTCCTGCACCAACACAAGTGCGAAAAGTGGTTTTTCAACACTAACACAAGTGCGAAAAGTGGTTTTTCAACACTATCACAAGTGCAAAAAGTGTTTTTTCCACACTAATACAAGTGCAAAAGTGGTTTCCTGCACCAACACAAGTGCGAAAAGTGGTTTTTCAACACTAACACAAGTGCAAAAAGTGGTTTTTCCACACTAACACAAGTGCGAAAAGTGGTTTTTCAACACTAACACAAGTGCGAAAAGTGGTTTTTCCACACTAATACAAGTGCAAAAGTGGTTTCCTGCACCAACACAAGTGCAAAAAGTGGTTTTTCAACACTAACACAAGTGCGAAAAGTGGTTTTTCAACACTAACACAAGTGCGAAAAGTTGTTTTTCCACACTAATACAAGTGCAAAAGTGGTTTCCTGCACCAACACAAGTGCGAAAAGTGGTTTTTCAACACTAACACAAGTGCGAAAAGTGGTTTTTGAACACTAATACAAGTGCAAAAGTGGTTTCCTGCACCAACACAAGTGCGAAAAGTGGTTTTTCAACACTAACACAAGTGCGAAAAGTGGTTTTTCAACACTAACACGTGCGAAAAGTGGTTTTTCAACACTAACACAAGTGCGAAAAGTGGTTTTTCAACACTAACACAAGTGCGAAAAGTGGTTTTTCAACACTAACACAAGTGCGAAAAGTGGTTTTTCCACACTAATACAAGTGAAAAGTGGTTTCCTGCACCAACACAAGTGCGAAAGGTTTTTTCAACACTATCACAAGTGCAAAAAGTGTTTTTTCCACACTAATACAAGTGCAAAAGTGGTTTCCTGCAACAACACAAATGCGAAAAGTGGTTTTTCAACACTAACACAAGTGCAAAAAGTGGTTTTTCCACACTAACACAAGTGCGAAAAGTGGTTTTCCACACTAATACAAGTGCAAAAGTGGTTTCCTGCACCAACACAAGTGCGAAAAGTGGTTTTTCAACACTAACACAAGTGCGAAAAAGTGGTTTTTCAACACTATCACAAGTGCAAAAAGTGTTTTTTCCACACTAATACAAGTGCAAAAGTGGTTTCCTGCACCAACACAAGTGCGAAAAGTGGTTTTTCAACACTAACACAAGTGCAAAAAGTGGTTTTTTCCACACTAACACAAGTGTGAAAAGTGGTTTTTCAAACACTAACACAAGTGCGAAAAGTGGTTTTTTCCACACCAATACAAGTGCAAAAGTGGTTTCCTGCACCAACACAAGTGCAAAAAGTGGTTTTTCAACACTAACACAAGTGCGAAAAGTGGTTTTTCAACACTAACACAAGTGCGAAAAGTTGTTTTTCCACACTAATACAAGTGCAAAAGTGGTTTCCTGCACCAACACAAGTGCGAAAAGTGTTTTTCAACACTAACACAAGTGCGAAAAGTGGTTTTTCAACACTAACACAAGTGCAAAAGTGGTTTTTCCACACTAATACAAGTGCAAAAGTGGTTTTTCAACACTAACACAAGTGCGAAAAGTGGTTTTTCAACACTAACACAAGTTCGAAAAGTGGTTTTTCAAGACTAACACAAGTGAGAAAAGTGGTTTTTCCACACTAATACAAGTGCAAAAGTGGTTTCCTGCACCAACACAAGTGCGAAAAGTGGTTTTTCAACACTAACACAAGTGCGAAAAGTGGTTTTTCAACACTAACACGTGCGAAAAGTGGTTTTTCAACACTAACACAAGTGCGAAAAGTGGTTTTTCAACACTAACACAAGTGCGAAAAGTGGTTTTTCAACACTAACACAAGTGCGAAAAGTGGTTTTTCCACACTAATACAAGTGCAAAAGTGGTTTTTCAACACTATCACAAGTGCAAAAAGTGTTTTTTCCACACTAATACAAGTGCAAAAGTGGTTTCCTGCAACAACACAAATGCGAAATGTTGTTTTTCAACACTAACACAAGTGCGAAAAGTGGTTTTTCAACACTATCACAAGTGCAAAAAGTGTTTTTTCCACATTAATACAAGTGCAAAAGTGGTTTTTCAACACTAACACAAGTGCGAAAAGTGGTTTTTCAACACTAACACATGTGCGAAAAGTGGTTTTTCCACACTAATACAAGTGCAAAAGTGGTTTCCTGCACCAACACAAGTGCGAAAAGTGGTTTTTCAACACTAACACAAGTGCGAAAAGTGGTTTTTCAACACTATCACAAGTGCAAAAAGTGTTTTTTCCACACTAATACAAGTGCAAAAGTGGTTTCCTGCACCAACACAAGTGCGAAAAGTGGTTTTTCAACACTAACACAAGTGCAAAAAGTGGTTTCCTGCACCAACACAAGTGCGAAAAGTGGTTTTTCAACACTAACACAAGTGCGAAAAGTGGTTTTTCAACACTATCACAAGTGCGAAAAGTGGTTTTTCAACACTAACACAAGTGCAAAAGTGGTTTTTCCACACTAATACAAGTGCAAAAGTGGTTTTTCAACACTAACACAAGTGCGAAAAGTGGTTTTTCAACACTAACACAAGTTCGAAAAGTGGTTTTTCAAGACTAACACAAGTGAGAAAAGTGGTTTCCACACTAATAGAAGTGCAAAAGTGGTTTCCTGCACCAACACAAGTGCGAAAAGTGGTTTTTCAACACTAACACAAGTGCGAAAAGTGGTTTTTCAACACTAACACGTGCGAAAAGTGGTTTTTCAACACTAACACAAGTGCGAAAAGTGGTTTTTCAACACTAACACAAGTGCGAAAAGTGGTTTTTCAACACTAACACAAGTGCGAAAAGTGGTTTTTCCACACTAATACAAGTGCAAAAGTGGTTTCCTGCAACAACACAAATGCGAAATGTGGTTTTTCAACACTATCACAAGTGCAAAAAGTGTTTTTTCCACACTAATACAAGTGCAAAAGTGGTTTCCTGCAACAACACAAATGCGAAATGTGGTTTTTCAACACTAACACAAGTGCGAAAAGTGGTTTTTCAACACTAACACATGTGCGAAAAGTGGTTTTTCTACACTAATACAAGTGCAAAAGTGGTTTCCTGCACCAACACAAGTGCGAAAAGTGGTTTTTCAACACTAACACAAGTGCGAAAAGTGGTTTTTCAACACTATCACAAGTGAAAAAAGTGTTTTTTCCACACTAATACAAGTGCAAAAGTGGTTTCCTGCACCAACACAAGTGCGAAAAGTGGTTTTTCAACACTAACACAAGTGCGAAAAGTGGTTTTTCAACACCAACACAAGTGCGAAAAGTGTTTTTTCCACACTAATACAAGTGCAAAAGTGGTTTCCTGCACGAAAACAAGTGCGAAAAGTGGTTTTTCAACACTAACACAAGTGCAAAAAGTGGTTTTTTCCACACTAATACAAGTGCAAAAGTGGTTTCCTGCACCAACACAAGTGCGAAAAGTGGTTTTTCAACACTATCACAAGTGCAAAAAGTGTTTTTTCCACATTAATACAAGTGCAAAAGTGGTTTTTCAACACTAACACAAGTGCGAAAAGTGGTTTTTCAACACTAACACATGTGCGAAAAGTGGTTTTTCTACACTAATACAAGTGCAAAAGTGGTTTCCTGCACCAACACAAGTGCGAAAAGTGGTTTTTCAACACTAACACAAGTGCGAAAAGTGGTTTTTCAACACTATCACAAGTGAAAAAAGTGTTTTTTCCACACTAATACAAGTGCAAAAGTGGTTTCCTGCACCAACACAAGTGCGAAAAGTGGTTTTTCAACACTAACACAAGTGCGAAAAGTGGTTTTTCAACACCAACACAAGTGCGAAAAGTGTTTTTTCCACACTAATACAAGTGCAAAAGTGGTTTCCTGCACGAAAACAAGTGCGAAAAGTGGTTTTTCAACACTAACACAAGTGCAAAAAGTGGTTTTTTCCACACTAATACAAGTGCAAAAGTGGTTTCCTGCACCAACACAAGTGCGAAAAGTGGTTTTTCAACACTATCACAAGTGCAAAAAGTGTTTTTTCCACAATAATACAAGTGCAAAAGTGGTTTTTCAACACTAACACAAGTGCGAAAAGTGGTTTTTCAACACTAACACAAGTGCGAAAAGTGGTTTTACCACACTAATACAAGTGCAAAAGTGGTTTCCTGCAACAACACAAATGTGAAATGTGGTTTTTCAACACTAACACAAGTGCGAAAAGTGGTTTTTCAACACTAACACAAGTGCGAAAAGTGGTTTTTCAACACTAACACAAGTGCGAAAAGTGGTTTTACCACACTAATACAAGTGCAAAAGTGGTTTCCTGCAACAACACAAATGTGAAATGTGGTTTTTCAACACTAACACAAGTGCGAAAAGTGGTTTTTCAACACTAACACAAGTGCAAAAAGTGGTTTTTCCACACTAACA
The DNA here is from genome assembly GCF_964187855.1 of Myxine glutinosa. Lineage (NCBI taxonomy): Eukaryota > Metazoa > Chordata > Myxini > Myxiniformes > Myxinidae > Myxine > Myxine glutinosa. The sequence goes on from NW_027616767.1 coordinate 122,445, forward strand.
CAAGTGCGAAAAGTGGTTTTTCAACACTAACACAAGTGCGAAAAGTGGTTTTTCCACACTAATACAAGTGCAAAAGTGGTTTCCTGCACCAACACAAGTGCAAAAAGTGGTTTTTCAACACTAACACAAGTGCGAAAAGTGGTTTTTCAACACTAACACAAGTGCGAAAAGTTGTTTTTCCACACTAATACAAGTGCAAAAGTGGTTTCCTGCACCAACACAAGTGCGAAAAGTGGTTTTTCAACACTAACACAAGTGCGAAAAGTGGTTTTTCCACAATAATACAAGTGCAAAAGTGGTTTTTCAACACTAACACAAGTGCGAAAAGTGGTTTTTCAACACTAACACAAGTGCGAAAAGTGGTTTTACCACACTAATACAAGTGCAAAAGTGGTTTCCTGCAACAACACAAATGTGAAATGTGGTTTTTCAACACTAACACAAGTGCGAAAAGTGGTTTTTCAACACTAACACAAGTGCGAAAAGTGGTTTTTCAACACTAACACAAGTGCGAAAAGTGGTTTTACCACACTAATACAAGTGCAAAAGTGGTTTCCTGCAACAACACAAATGTGAAATGTGGTTTTTCAACACTAACACAAGTGCGAAAAGTGGTTTTTCAACACTAACACAAGTGCAAAAAGTGGTTTTTCCACACTAACACAAGTGCGAAAAGTGGTTTTTCAACACTAACACAAGTGCGAAAAGTGGTTTTTCCACACTAATACAAGTGCAAAAGTGGTTTCCTGCACCAACACAAGTGCAAAAAGTGGTTTTTCAACACTAACACAAGTGCGAAAAGTGGTTTTTCAACACTAACACAAGTGCGAAAAGTTGTTTTTCCACACTAATACAAGTGCAAAAGTGGTTTCCTGCACCAACACAAGTGCGAAAAGTGGTTTTTCAACACTAACACAAGTGCGAAAAGTGGTTTTTGAACACTAATACAAGTGCAAAAGTGGTTTCCTGCACCAACACAAGTGCGAAAAGTGGTTTTTCAACACTAACACAAGTGCGAAAAGTGGTTTTTCAACACTAACACGTGCGAAAAGTGGTTTTTCAACACTAACACAAGTGCGAAAAGTGGTTTTTCAACACTAACACAAGTGCGAAAAGTGGTTTTTCAACACTAACACAAGTGCGAAAAGTGGTTTTTCCACACTAATACAAGTGAAAAGTGGTTTCCTGCACCAACACAAGTGCGAAAAGTGGTTTTTCAACACTATCACAAGTGCAAAAAGTGTTTTTTCCACACTAATACAAGTGCAAAAGTGGTTTCCTGCAACAACACAAATGCGAAAAGTGGTTTTTCAACACTAACACAAGTGCAAAAAGTGGTTTTTCCACACTAACACAAGTGCGAAAAGTGGTTTTTCCACACTAATACAAGTGCAAAAGTGGTTTCCTGCACCAACACAAGTGCGAAAAGTGGTTTTTCAACACTAACACAAGTGCGAAAAGTGGTTTTTCAACACTATCACAAGTGCAAAAAGTGTTTTTTCCACACTAATACAAGTGCAAAAGTGGTTTCCTGCACCAACACAAGTGCGAAAAGTGGTTTTTCAACACTAACACAAGTGCAAAAAGTGGTTTTTCCACACTAACACAAGTGCGAAAAGTGGTTTTTCAACACTAACACAAGTGCGAAAAGTGGTTTTTCCACACTAATACAAGTGCAAAAGTGGTTTCCTGCACCAACACAAGTGCAAAAAGTGGTTTTTCAACACTAACACAAGTGCGAAAAGTGGTTTTTCAACACTAACACAAGTGCGAAAAGTTGTTTTTCCACACTAATACAAGTGCAAAAGTGGTTTCCTGCACCAACACAAGTGCGAAAAGTGGTTTTTCAACACTAACACAAGTGCGAAAAGTGGTTTTTCAACACTAACACAAGTGCAAAAAGTGTTTTTTCCACACTAATACAAGTGCAAAAGTGGTTTCCTGCACCAACACAAGTGTGAAAAGTGGTTTTTCAACACTAACACAAGTGCAAAAGTGGTTTCCTGCACCAACACAAGTGCAAAAAGTGGTTTTTCAACACTAACACAAGTGCGAAAAGTTGTTTTTCCACACTAATACAAGTGCAAAAGTGGTTTCCTGCACCAACACAAGTGCGAAAAGTGGTTTTTCAACACTAACACAAGTGCGAAAAGTGGTTTTTCAACACTATCACAAGTGCAAAAAGTGTTTTTTCCACACTAATACAAGTGCAAAAGTGGTTTCCTGCACCAACACAAGTGCGAAAAGTGGTTTTTCAACACTAACACAAGTGCAAAAAGTGGTTTTTCCACACTAACACAAGTGCGAAAAGTGGTTTTTCAACACTAACACAAGTGCGAAAAGTGGTTTTTCCACACTAATACAAGTGCAAAAGTGGTTTCCTGCACCAACACAAGTGCAAAAAGTGGTTTTTCAACACTAACACAAGTGCGAAAAGTGGTTTTTCAACACTAACACAAGTGCGAAAAGTTGTTTTTCCACACTAATACAAGTGCAAAAGTGGTTTCCTGCACCAACACAAGTGCGAAAAGTGGTTTTTCAACACTAACACAAGTGCGAAAAGTGGTTTTTGAACACTAATACAAGTGCAAAAGTGGTTTCCTGCACCAACACAAGTGCGAAAAGTGGTTTTTCAACACTAACACAAGTGCGAAAAGTGGTTTTTCAACACTAACACGTGCGAAAAGTGGTTTTTCAACACTAACACAAGTGCGAAAAGTGGTTTTTCAACACTAACACAAGTGCGAAAAGTGGTTTTTCAACACTAACACAAGTGCGAAAAGTGGTTTTTCCACACTAATACAAGTGAAAAGTGGTTTCCTGCACCAACACAAGTGCGAAAAGTGGTTTTTCAACACTATCACAAGTGCAAAAAGTGTTTTTTCCACACTAATACAAGTGCAAAAGTGGTTTCCTGCAACAACACAAATGCGAAAAGTGGTTTTTCAACACTAACACAAGTGCAAAAAGTGGTTTTTCCACACTAACACAAGTGCGAAAAGTGGTTTTCCACACTAATACAAGTGCAAAAGTGGTTTCCTGCACCAACACAAGTGCGAAAAGTGGTTTTTCAACACTAACACAAGTGCGAAAAGTGGTTTTTCAACACTATCACAAGTGCAAAAAGTGTTTTTTCCACACTAATACAAGTGCAAAAGTGGTTTCCTGCACCAACACAAGTGCGAAAAGTGGTTTTTCAACACTAACACAAGTGCAAAAAGTGGTTTTTCCACACTAACACAAGTGCGAAAAGTGGTTTTTCAACACTAACACAAGTGCGAAAAGTGGTTTTTCCACACCAATACAAGTGCAAAAGTGGTTTCCTGCACCAACACAAGTGCAAAAAGTGGTTTTTCAACACTAACACAAGTGCGAAAAGTGGTTTTTCAACACTAACACAAGTGCGAAAAGTTGTTTTTCCACACTAATACAAGTGCAAAAGTGGTTTCCTGCACCAACACAAGTGCGAAAAGTGGTTTTTCAACACTAACACAAGTGCGAAAAGTGGTTTTTCAACACTAACACAAGTGCAAAAGTGGTTTTTCCACACTAATACAAGTGCAAAAGTGGTTTTTCAACACTAACACAAGTGCGAAAAGTGGTTTTTCAACACTAACACAAGTTCGAAAAGTGGTTTTTCAAGACTAACACAAGTGAGAAAAGTGGTTTTTCCACACTAATACAAGTGCAAAAGTGGTTTCCTGCACCAACACAAGTGCGAAAAGTGGTTTTTCAACACTAACACAAGTGCGAAAAGTGGTTTTTCAACACTAACACGTGCGAAAAGTGGTTTTTCAACACTAACACAAGTGCGAAAAGTGGTTTTTCAACACTAACACAAGTGCGAAAAGTGGTTTTTCAACACTAACACAAGTGCGAAAAGTGGTTTTTCCACACTAATACAAGTGCAAAAGTGGTTTTTCAACACTATCACAAGTGCAAAAAGTGTTTTTTCCACACTAATACAAGTGCAAAAGTGGTTTCCTGCAACAACACAAATGCGAAATGTTGTTTTTCAACACTAACACAAGTGCGAAAAGTGGTTTTTCAACACTATCACAAGTGCAAAAAGTGTTTTTTCCACATTAATACAAGTGCAAAAGTGGTTTTTCAACACTAACACAAGTGCGAAAAGTGGTTTTTCAACACTAACACATGTGCGAAAAGTGGTTTTTCCACACTAATACAAGTGCAAAAGTGGTTTCCTGCACCAACACAAGTGCGAAAAGTGGTTTTTCAACACTAACACAAGTGCGAAAAGTGGTTTTTCAACACTATCACAAGTGCAAAAAGTGTTTTTTCCACACTAATACAAGTGCAAAAGTGGTTTCCTGCACCAACACAAGTGCGAAAAGTGGTTTTTCAACACTAACACAAGTGCAAAAAGTGGTTTCCTGCACCAACACAAGTGCGAAAAGTGGTTTTTCAACACTAACACAAGTGCGAAAAGTGGTTTTTCAACACTATCACAAGTGCGAAAAGTGGTTTTTCAACACTAACACAAGTGCAAAAGTGGTTTTTCCACACTAATACAAGTGCAAAAGTGGTTTTTCAACACTAACACAAGTGCGAAAAGTGGTTTTTCAACACTAACACAAGTTCGAAAAGTGGTTTTTCAAGACTAACACAAGTGAGAAAAGTGGTTTCCACACTAATAGAAGTGCAAAAGTGGTTTCCTGCACCAACACAAGTGCGAAAAGTGGTTTTTCAACACTAACACAAGTGCGAAAAGTGGTTTTTCAACACTAACACGTGCGAAAAGTGGTTTTTCAACACTAACACAAGTGCGAAAAGTGGTTTTTCAACACTAACACAAGTGCGAAAAGTGGTTTTTCAACACTAACACAAGTGCGAAAAGTGGTTTTTCCACACTAATACAAGTGCAAAAGTGGTTTCCTGCAACAACACAAATGCGAAATGTGGTTTTTCAACACTATCACAAGTGCAAAAAGTGTTTTTTCCACACTAATACAAGTGCAAAAGTGGTTTCCTGCAACAACACAAATGCGAAATGTGGTTTTTCAACACTAACACAAGTGCGAAAAGTGGTTTTTCAACACTATCACAAGTGCAAAAAGTGTTTTTTCCACATTAATACAAGTGCAAAAGTGGTTTTTCAACACTAACACAAGTGCGAAAAGTGGTTTTTCAACACTAACACATGTGCGAAAAGTGGTTTTTCTACACTAATACAAGTGCAAAAGTGGTTTCCTGCACCAACACAAGTGCGAAAAGTGGTTTTTCAACACTAACACAAGTGCGAAAAGTGGTTTTTCAACACTATCACAAGTGAAAAAAGTGTTTTTTCCACACTAATACAAGTGCAAAAGTGGTTTCCTGCACCAACACAAGTGCGAAAAGTGGTTTTTCAACACTAACACAAGTGCGAAAAGTGGTTTTTCAACACCAACACAAGTGCGAAAAGTGTTTTTTCCACACTAATACAAGTGCAAAAGTGGTTTCCTGCACGAACACAAGTGCGAAAAGTGGTTTTTCAACACTAACACAAGTGCAAAAAGTGGTTTTTTCCACACTAATACAAGTGCAAAAGTGGTTTCCTGCACCAACACAAGTGCGAAAAGTGGTTTTTCAACACTATCACAAGTGCAAAAAGTGTTTTTTCCACAATAATACAAGTGCAAAAGTGGTTTTTCAACACTAACACAAGTGCGAAAAGTGGTTTTTCAACACTAACACAAGTGCGAAAAGTGGTTTTACCACACTAATACAAGTGCAAAAGTGGTTTCCTGCAACAACACAAATGTGAAATGTGGTTTTTCAACACTAACACAAGTGCGAAAAGTGGTTTTTCAACACTAACACAAGTGCGAAAAGTGGTTTTTCAACACTAACACAAGTGTGAAAAGTGGTTTTTCAACACTAACACAAGTGCGAAAAGTGGTTTTTCAACACTAACACATGTGCGAAAAGTGGTTTTTCCACACTAATACAAGTGCAAAAGTGGTTTCCTGCACCAACACAAGTGCGAAAAGTGGTTTTTCAACACTAACACAAGTGCGAAAAGTGGTTTTTCAACACTATCACAAGTGCAAAAAGTGTTTTTTCCACACTAATACAAGTGCAAAAGTGGTTTCCTGCACCAACACAAGTGCGAAAAGTGGTTTTTCAACACTAACACAAGTGCGAAAAGTGGTTTTTCAACACTAACACAAGTGCGAAAAGTGGTTTTTCCACACTAATACAAGTGCAAAAGTGGTTTCCTGCACCAACACAAGTGCGAAAAGTGGTTTTTCAACACTAACACAAGTGCGAAAAGTGGTTTTTCAACACTAACACAAGTGCGAAAAGTGGTTTTTCCACACTAATACAAGTGCAAAAGTGGTTTCCTGCACCAACACAAGTGCAAAAAGTGGTTTTTCAACACTAACACAAGTGCGAAAAGTGGTTTTTCAACACTAACACAAGTGCGAAAAGTGGTTTTTCAACACTAACACAAGTGCGAAAAGTGGTTTTTCCACACTAATACAAGTGCAAACGTGGTTTCCTGCACCAACACAAGTGCGAAAAGTGGTTTTTCAACACTAACACAAGTGCAAAAGTGGTTTCCTGCACCAACACAAGTGCAAAAAGTGGTTTTTCAACACTAACACAAGTGCGAAAAGTTGTTTTTCCACACTAATACAAGTGCAAAAGTGGTTTCCTGCACCAACACAAGTGCGAAAAGTGGTTTTTCAACACTAACACAAGTGCGAAAAGTGGTTTTTCAACACTATCACAAGTGCAAAAAGTGTTTTTTCCACACTAATACAAGTGCAAAAGTGGTTTCCTGCACCAACACAAGTGCGAAAAGTGGTTTTTCAACACTAACACAAGTGCAAAAAGTGGTTTTTCCACACTAACACAAGTGCGAAAAGTGGTTTTTCAACACTAACACAAGTGCGAAAAGTGGTTTTTCCACACTAATACAAGTGCAAAAGTGGTTTCCTGCACCAACACAAGTGCAAAAAGTGTTTTTTCAACACTAACACAAGTGCGAAAAGTGGTTTTTCAACACTAACACAAGTGCGAAAAGTTGTTTTTCCACACTAATACAAGTGCAAAAGTGGTTTCCTGCACCAACACAAGTGCGAAAAGTGGTTTTTCAACACTAACACAAGTGCGAAAAGTGGTTTTTCAACACTAACACAAGTGCAAAAGTGGTTTTTCCACACTAATACAAGTGCAAAAGTGGTTTTTCAACACTAACACAAGTGCGAAAAGTGGTTTTTCAACACTAACACAAGTTTGAAAAGTGGTTTTTCAAGACTAACACAAGTGAGAAAAGTGGTTTTTCCACACTAATACAAGTGCAAAAGTGGTTTCCTGCACCAACACAAGTGCGAAAAGTGGTTTTTCAACACTAACACAAGTGCGAAAAGTGGTTTTTCAACACTAACACGTGCGAAAAGTGGTTTTTCAACACTAACACAAGTGCGAAAAGTGGTTTTTCAACACTAACACAAGTGCGAAAAGTGGTTTTTCAACACTAACACAAGTGCGAAAAGTGGTTTTTCCACACTAATACAAGTGCAAAAGTGGTTTCCTGCACCAACACAAGTGCGAAAAGTGGTTTTTCAACACTATCACAAGTGCAAAAAGTGTTTTTTCCACACTAATACAAGTGCAAAAGTGGTTTCCTGCAACAACACAAATGCGAAAAGTGGTTTTTCAACACTAACACAAGTGCAAAAAGTGGTTTTTTCCACACTAACACAAGTGCAAAAAGTGGTTTTTCCACACTAATACAAGTGCAAAAGTGGTTTCCTGCACCAACACAAGTGCGAAAAGTGGTTTTTCAACACTAACACAAGTGCGAAAAGTGGTTTTTCAACACTATCACAAGTGCAAAAAGTGTTTTTTCCACACTAATACAAGTGCAAAAGTGGTTTCCTGCACCAACACAAGTGCGAAAAGTGGTTTTTCAACACTAACACAAGTGCAAAAAGTGGTTTTTCCACACTAACACAAGTGCGAAAAGTGGTTTTTCAACACTAACACAAGTGCGAAAAGTGGTTTTTCCACACTAATACAAGTGCAAAAGTGGTTTCCTGCACCAACACAAGTGCAAAAAGTGGTTTTTCAACACTAACACAAGTGCGAAAAGTTGTTTTTCCACACTAATACAAGTGCAAAAGTGGTTTCCTGCACCAACACAAGTGCGAAAAGTGGTTTTTCAACACTAACACAAGTGCGAAAAGTGGTTTTTCAACACTAACACAAGTGCAAAAGTGGTTTTTCCACACTAATACAAGTGCAAAAGTGGTTTTTCAACACTAACACAAGTGCGAAAAGTGGTTTTTCAACACTAACACAAGTTCGAAAAGTGGTTTTTCAAGACTAACACAAGTGAGAAAAGTGGTTTTTCCACACTAATACAAGTGCAAAAGTGGTTTCCTGCACCAACACAAGTGCGAAAAGTGGTTTTTCAACACTAACACAAGTGCGAAAAGTGGTTTTTCAACACTAACACAAGTGCGAAAAGTGGTTTTTCAACACTAACACAAGTGCGAAAAGTGGTTTTTCAACACTAACACAAGTGCGAAAAGTGGTTTTTCAACACTAACACAAGTGCGAAAAGTGGTTTTTCCACACTAATACAAGTGCAAAAGTGGTTTCCTGCACCAACACAAGTGCGAAAAGTGGTTTTTCAACACTAACACAAGTGCAAAAAGTGTTTTTTCCACACTAATACAAGTGCAAAAGTGGTTTCCTGCACCAACGCAAGTGCAAAAAGTGGTTTTTCAACACTAACACAAGTGCGAAAAGTGGTTTTTCAACACTAACACAAGTGCGAAAAGTGTTTTTTCCACACTAACACAAGTGCAAAAGTGGTTTCCTGCACCAACACAAGTGCGTAAAGTGGTTTTTCAACACTAACACAAGTGTGAAAAGTGGTTTTCAACACTAACACAAGTGCGAAAAGTGGTTTTTCAACACTAACACAAGTGCGAAAAGTGGTTTTTCAACACTAACACAAGTGCGAAAAGTGGTTTTTCCACACTAATACAAGTGCAAACGTGGTTTCCTGCACCAACACAAGTGCGAAAAGTGGTTTTTCAACACTAACACAAGTGCAAAAGTGGTTTCCTGCACCAACACAAGTGCAAAAAGTGGTTTTTCAACACTAACACAAGTGCGAAAAGTTGTTTTTCCACACTAATACAAGTGCAAAAGTGGTTTCCTGCACCAACACAAGTGCGAAATGTGGTTTTTCAACACTAACACAAGTGCGAAAAGTGGTTTTTCAACACTATCACAAGTGCAAAAAGTGTTTTTTCCACACTAATACAAGTGCAAAAGTGGTTTCCTGCACCAACACAAGTGCGAAAAGTGGTTTTTCAACACTAACACAAGTGCAAAAAGTGGTTTTTCCACACTAACACAAGTGCGAAAAGTGGTTTTTCAACACTAACACAAGTGCGAAAAGTGGTTTTTCCACACTAATACAAGTGCAAAAGTGGTTTCCTGCACCAACACAAGTGCAAAAAGTGGTTTTTCAACACTAACACAAGTGCGAAAAGTGGTTTTTCAACACTAACACAAGTGCGAAAAGTTGTTTTTCCACACTAATACAAGTGCAAAAGTGGTTTCCTGCACCAACACAAGTGCGAAAAGTGGTTTTTCAACACTAACACAAGTGCGAAAAGTGGTTTTTGAACACTAATACAAGTGCAAAAGTGGTTTCCTGCACCAAAACAAGTGCGAAAAGTGGTTTTTCAACACTAACACAAGTGCGAAAAGTGGTTTTTCAACACTAACACGTGCGAAAAGTGGTTTTTCAACACTAACACAAGTGTGAAAAGTGGTTTTATCAACACTAACACAAGTGCGAAAAGTGCTTTTTCAACACTAACACAAGTGCGAAAAGTGGTTTTTCCACACTAATACAAGTGAAAAGTGGTTTCCTGCACCAACACAAGTGCGAAAAGTGGTTTTTCAACACTATCACAAGTGCAAAAAGTGTTTTTTCCACACTAATACAAGTGCAAAAGTGGTTTCCTGCAACAACACAAATGCGAAAAGTGGTTTTTCAACACTAACACAAGTGCAAAAAGTGGTTTTTCCACACTAACACAAGTGCGAAAAGTGGTTTTTCCACACTAATACAAGTGCAAAAGTGGTTTCCTGCACCAACACAAGTGCGAAAAGTGGTTTTTCAACACTAACACAAGTGCGAAAAGTGGTTTTTCAACACTATCACAAGTGCAAAAAGTGTTTTTTCCACACTAATACAAGTGCAAAAGTGGTTTCCTGCACCAACACAAGTGCGAAAAGTGGTTTTTCAACACTAACACAAGTGCAAAAAGTGGTTTTTCCACACTAACACAAGTGCGAAAAGTGGTTTTTCAACACTAACACAAGTGCGAAAAGTGGTTTTTCCACACTAATACAAGTGCAAAAGTGGTTTCCTGCACCAACACAAGTGCAAAAAGTGGTTTTTCAACACTAACACAAGTGCGAAAAGTGGTTTTTCAACACTAACACAAGTGCGAAAAGTTGTTTTTCCACACTAATACAAGTGCAAAAGTGGTTTCCTGCACCAACACAAGTGCGAAAAGTGGTTTTTCAACACTAACACAAGTGCGAAAAGTTGTTTTTCCACACTAATACAAGTGCAAAAGTGGTTTCCTGCACCAACACAAGTGCGAAAAGTGGTTTTTCAACACTAACACAAGTGCGAAAAGTGGTTTTTCAACACTAACACAAGTGCAAAAGTGGTTTTTCCACACTAATACAAGTGCAAAAGTGGTTTTTCAACACTAAAACAAGTGCGAAAAGTGGTTTTTCAACACTAACACAAGTTCGAAAAGTGGTTTTTCAAGACTAACACAAGTGAGAAAAGTGGTTTTTCCACACTAATACAAGTGCAAAAGTGGTTTCCTGCACCAACACAAGTGCGAAAAGTGGTTTTTCAACACTGACACAAGTGCGAAAAGTGGTTTTTCAACACTAACACGTGCGAAAAGTGGTTTTTCAACACTACCACAAGTGCGAAAAGTGGTTTTTCAACACTAACACAAGTGCGAAAAGTGGTTTTTCAACACTAACACAAGTGCGAAAAGTGGTTTTTCCACACTAATACAAGTGCAAAAGTGGTTTTTCAACACTATCACAAGTGCAAAAAGTGTTTTTTCCACAATAATACAAGTGCAAAAGTGGTTTCCTGCAACAACACAAATGCGAAATGTTGTTTTTCAACACTAACACAAGTGCGAAAAGTGGTTTTTCAACACTATCACAAGTGCAAAAAGTGTTTTTTCCACATTAATACAAGTGCAAAAGTGGTTTTTCAACACTAACACAAGTGCGAAAAGTGGTTTTTCAACACTAACACATGTGCGAAAAGTGGTTTTTCCACACTAATACAAGTGCAAAAGTGGTTTCCTGCACCAACACAAGTGCGAAAAGTGGTTTTTCAACACTAACACAAGTGCGAAAAGTGGTTTTTCAACACTATCACAAGTGCAAAAAGTGTTTTTTCCACACTAATACAAGTGCAAAAGTGGTTTCCTGCACCAACACAAGTGCGAAAAGTGGTTTTTCAACACTAACACAAGTGCAAAAAGTGGTTTCCTGCACCAACACAAGTGCGAAAAGTGGTTTTTCAACACTAACACAAGTGCGAAAAGTGGTTTTTCAACACTATCACAAGTGCGAAAAGTGATTTTTCAACACTAACACAAGTGCAAAAGTGGTTTTTCCACACTAATACAAGTGCAAAAGTGGTTTTTCAACACTAACACAAGTGCGAAAAGTGGTTTTTCAACACTAACACAAGTTTGAAAAGTGGTTTTTCAAGACTAACACAAGTGAGAAAAGTGGTTTCCACACTAATAGAAGTGCAAAAGTGGTTTCCTGCACCAACACAAGTGCGAAAAGTGGTTTTTCAACACTAACACAAGTGCGAAAAGTGGTTTTTCAACACTAACACGTGCGAAAAGTGGTTTTTCAACACTAACACAAGTGCGAAAAGTGGTTTTTCAACACTAACACAAGTGCGAAAAGTGGTTTTTCAACACTAACACAAGTGCGAAAAGTGGTTTTTCCACACTAATACAAGTGCAAAAGTGGTTTCCTGCAACAACACAAATGCGAAATGTGGTTTTTCAACACTAACACAAGTGCGAAAAGTGGTTTTTCAACACTATCACAAGTGCAAAAAGTGTTTTTTCCACATTAATACAAGTGCAAAAGTGGTTTTTCAACACTAACACAAGTGCGAAAAGTGGTTTTTCAACACTAACACATGTGCGAAAAGTGGTTTTTCTACACTAATACAAGTGCAAAAGTGGTTTCCTGCACCAACACAAGTGCGAAAAGTGGTTTTTCAACACTAACACAAGTGCGAAAAGTGGTTTTTCAACACTATCACAAGTGAAAAAAGTGTTTTTTCCACACTAATACAAGTGCAAAAGTGGTTTCCTGCACCAACACAAGTGCGAAAAGTGGTTTTTCAACACTAACACAAGTGCGAAAAGTGGTTTTTCAACACCAACACAAGTGCGAAAAGTGTTTTTTCCACACTAATACAAGTGCAAAAGTGGTTTCCTGCACGAACACAAGTGCGAAAAGTGGTTTTTCAACACTAACACAAGTGCAAAAAGTGGTTTTTTCCACACTAATACAAGTGCAAAAGTGGTTTCCTGCACCAACACAAGTGCGAAAAGTGGTTTTTCAACACTATCACAAGTGCAAAAAGTGTTTTTTCCACAATAATACAAGTGCAAAAGTGGTTTTTCAACACTAACACAAGTGCGAAAAGTGGTTTTTCAACACTAACACAAGTGCGAAAAGTGGTTTTACCACACTAATACAAGTGCAAAAGTGGTTTCCTGCAACAACACAAATGTGAAATGTGGTTTTTCAACACTAACACAAGTGCGAAAAGTGGTTTTTCAACACTAACACAAGTGCGAAAAGTGGTTTTTCAACACTAACACAAGTGTGAAAAGTGGTTTTTCAACACTAACACAAGTGCGAAAAGTGGTTTTTCAACACTAACACATGTGCGAAAAGTGGTTTTTCCACACTAATACAAGTGCAAAAGTGGTTTCCTGCACCAACACAAGTGCGAAAAGTGGTTTTTCAACACTAACACAAGTGCGAAAAGTGGTTTTTCAACACTATCACAAGTGCAAAAAGTGTTTTTTCCACACTAATACAAGTGCAAAAGTGGTTTCCTGCACCAACACAAGTGCGAAAAGTGGTTTTTCAACACTAACACAAGTGCGAAAAGTGGTTTTTCAACACTAACACAAGTGCGAAAAGTGGTTTTTCCACACTAATACAAGTGCAAAAGTGGTTTCCTGCACCAACACAAGTGCGAAAAGTGGTTTTTCAACACTAACACAAGTGCGAAAAGTGGTTTTTCAACACTAACACAAGTGCGAAAAGTGGTTTTTCCACACTAATACAAGTGCAAAAGTGGTTTCCTGCACCAACACAAGTGCAAAAAGTGGTTTTTCAACACTAACACAAGTGCGAAAAGTGGTTTTTCAACACTAACACAAGTGCGAAAAGTGGTTTTTCAACACTAACACAAGTGCGAAAAGTGGTTTTTCCACACTAATACAAGTGCAAACGTGGTTTCCTGCACCAACACAAGTGCGAAAAGTGGTTTTTCAACACTAACACAAGTGCAAAAGTGGTTTCCTGCACCAACACAAGTGCAAAAAGTGGTTTTTCAACACTAACACAAGTGCGAAAAGTTGTTTTTCCACACTAATACAAGTGCAAAAGTGGTTTCCTGCACCAACACAAGTGCGAAAAGTGGTTTTTCAACACTAACACAAGTGCGAAAAGTGGTTTTTCAACACTATCACAAGTGCAAAAAGTGTTTTTTCCACACTAATACAAGTGCAAAAGTGGTTTCCTGCACCAACACAAGTGCGAAAAGTGGTTTTTCAACACTAACACAAGTGCAAAAAGTGGTTTTTCCACACTAACACAAGTGCGAAAAGTGGTTTTTCAACACTAACACAAGTGCGAAAAGTGGTTTTTCCACACTAATACAAGTGCAAAAGTGGTTTCCTGCACCAACACAAGTGCAAAAAGTGGTTTTTCAACACTAACACAAGTGCGAAAAGTGGTTTTTCAACACTAACACAAGTGCGAAAAGTTGTTTTTCCACACTAATACAAGTGCAAAAGTGGTTTTCTGCACCAACACAAGTGCGAAAAGTGGTTTTTCAACACTAACACAAGTGCGAAAAGTGGTTTTTCAACACTAACACAAGTGCAAAAGTGGTTTTTCCACACTAATACAAGTGCAAAAGTGGTTTTTCAACACTAACACAAGTGCGAAAAGTGGTTTTTCAACACTAACACAAGTTTGAAAAGTGGTTTTTCAAGACTAACACAAGTGAGAAAAGTGGTTTTTCCACACTAATACAAGTGCAAAAGTGGTTTCCTGCACCAACACAAGTGCGAAAAGTGGTTTTTCAACACTAACACAAGTGCGAAAAGTGGTTTTTCAACACTAACACGTGCGAAAAGTGGTTTTTCAACACTAACACAAGTGCGAAAAGTGGTTTTTCAACACTAACACAAGTGCGAAAAGTGGTTTTTCAACACTAACACAAGTGCGAAAAGTGGTTTTTCCACACTAATACAAGTGCAAAAGTGGTTTCCTGCACCAACACAAGTGCGAAAAGTGGTTTTTCAACACTATCACAAGTGCAAAAAGTGTTTTTTCCACACTAATACAAGTGCAAAAGTGGTTTCCTGCAACAACACAAATGCGAAAAGTGGTTTTTCAACACTAACACAAGTGCAAAAAGTGGTTTTTCCACACTAACACAAGTGCGAAAAGTGGTTTTTCCACACTAATACAAGTGCAAAAGTGGTTTCCTGCACCAACACAAGTGCGAAAAGTGGTTTTTCAACACTAACACAAGTGCGAAAAGTGGTTTTTCAACACTATCACAAGTGCAAAAAGTGTTTTTTCCACACTAATACAAGTGCAAAAGTGGTTTCCTGCACCAACACAAGTGCGAAAAGTGGTTTTTCAACACTAACACAAGTGCAAAAAGTGGTTTTTCCACACTAACACAAGTGCGAAAAGTGGTTTTTCAACACTAACACAAGTGCGAAAAGTGGTTTTTCCACACTAATACAAGTGCAAAAGTGGTTTCCTGCACCAACACAAGTGCAAAAAGTGGTTTTTCAACACTAACACAAGTGCGAAAAGTTGTTTTTCCACACTAATACAAGTGCAAAAGTGGTTTCCTGCACCAACACAAGTGCGAAAAGTGGTTTTTCAACACTAACACAAGTGCGAAAAGTGGTTTTTCAACACTAACACAAGTGCAAAAGTGGTTTTTCCACACTAATACAAGTGCAAAAGTGGTTTTTCAACACTAACAATAGTGCGAAAAGTGGTTTTTCAACACTAACACAAGTTCGAAAAGTGGTTTTTCAAGACTAACACAAGTGAGAAAAGTGGTTTTTCCACACTAATACAAGTGCAAAAGTGGTTTCCTGCACCAACACAAGTGCGAAAAGTGGTTTTTCAACAATAACACAAGTGCGAAAAGTGGTTTTTCAACACTAACACGTGCGAAAAGTGGTTTTTCAACACTAACACAAGTGCGAAAAGTGGTTTTTCAACACTAACACAAGTGCGAAAAGTGGTTTTTCAACACTAACACAAGTGCGAAAAGTGGTTTTTCCACACTAATACAAGTGCAAAAGTGGTTTTTCAACACTATCACAAGTGCAAAAAGTGTTTTTTCCACACTAATACAAGTGCAAAAGTGGTTTCCTGCAACAACACAAATGCGAAATGTTGTTTTTCAACACTAACACAAGTGAAGTGGTTTTTCAACACTATCACAAGTGCAAAAAGTGTTTTTTCCACATTAATACAAGTGCAAAAGTGGTTTTTCAACACTAACACAAGTGCGAAAAGTGGTTTTTCAACACTAACACATGTGCGAAAAGTGGTTTTTCCACACTAATACAAGTGCAAAAGTGGTTTCCTGCACCAACACAAGTGCGAAAAGTGGTTTTTCAACACTAACACAAGTGCGAAAAGTGGTTTTTCAACACTATCACAAGTGCAAAAAGTGTTTTTTCCACACTAATACAAGTGCAAAAGTGGTTTCCTGCACCAACACAAGTGCGAAAAGTGGTTTTTCAACACTAACACAAGTGCAAAAAGTGGTTTATCAACACTAACACAAGTGCGAAAAGTGTTTTTTCCACACTAATACAAGTGCAAAAGTGGTTTCCTGCATGAACACAAGTGCGAAAAGTGGTTTTTCATCACTAACACAAGTGCGAAAAGTGGTTTTTCAACACTAACACAAGTGCAAAAAGTGGTTTTTCAACACAAACACAAGTGCGAAAAGTGGTTTTTCCACACTAATACAAGTGCAAAAGTGGTTTCCTGCACCAACACAAGTGCGAAAAGTGGTTTTTCAACACTAACACAAGCGCGAAAATTGGTTTTCAACACTATCACAAGTGCAAAAAGTGTTTTTTCGACACTAATACAAGTGCAAAAGTGGTTTCCTGCACCAACACAAGTGCGAAAAGTGGTTTTTCAACACTAACACAAGTGCGAAAAGTGGTTTTTCAACACTAACACAAGTGCGAAAAGTGGTTTTTCAACACTAACACAAGTGCGAAAAGTGGTTTTTCCACACTAATACAAGTGCAAAAGTGGTTTCCAGCACCAACACAAGTGCGAAAAGTGGTTTTTCAACACTAACACAAGTACGAAAAGTGGTTTTTCAACACTATCACAAGTGCAAAAAGTGTTTTTTCCACACTAATACAAGTGCAAAAGTGGTTTCCTGCACCAACACAAGTGCGAAAAGTGATTTTTCAACACTAACACAAGTTAGAAAAGTGGTTTTTCAACACTAACACAAGTTGGAAAAGTGGTTTTTCAACACTAACACAAGTGCAAAAAGTGGTTTTTCCACACTAATACAAGTGCAAAAGTGGTTTCCTGCACCAACACAAGTGCGAAAAGTGGTTTTTCAACACTAACACAAGTGCGAAAAGTGGTTTTTCAACACTATCACAAGTGCAAAAAGTGTTTTTTCCACACTAATACAAGTGCAAAAGTGGTTTCCTGCACCAACACAACTGCAAAAAGTGGTTTTTCAACACTAACACAAGTGCGAAAAGTGGTTTTTCAACACTAACACAAGTGCGAAAAGTGGTTTTTCCACACTAATACAAGTGCAAAAGTGGTTTCCTGCACCAACACAAGTGCAAAAAGTGGTTTTTCAACACTAACACAAGTGCGAAAAGTGGTTTTTCCACACTAATACAAGTGCAAAAGTGTTTCCTGCACCAACGCAAGTGCAAAAAGTGGTTTTTCAACACTAACACAAGTGCGAAAAGTGGTTTTTCAACACTAACACAAGTGCGAAAAGTGTTTTTTCCACACTAATACAAGTGCAAAAGTGGTTTCCTGCACCAACACAAGTGCGAAAAGTGGTTTTTCAACACTAACACAAGTGCGAAAAGTGGTTTTTCAACACTAACACAAGTGCGAAAAGTGGTTTTTCAACACTAACACAAGTTGGAAAAGTGGTTTTTCAACACTAACACAAGTGCGAAAAGTGGTTTTTCCACACTAATACAAGTGCAAAAGTGGTTTCCTGCACCAACACAAGTGCGAAAAGTGGTTTTTCAACACTAACACAAGTGCGAAAAGTGGTTTTTCAACACTATCACAAGTGCGAAAAGTGTTTTTTCCACACTAATACAAGTGCAAAAGTGGTTTCCTGCACGAACACAAGTGCGAAAAGTGGTTTTTCAACACTAACACAAGTGCGAAAAGTGGTTTTTCAACACTAACACAAGTGCGAAAAGTGGTTTTTCCACACTAATACAAGTGCAAAAGTGGTTTCCTGCACCAACACAAGTGCGAAAAGTGGTTTTTCAACACTAACACAAGTGCGAAAAGTGGTTTTTCAACACTAACACAAGTACAAAAGTGGTTTTTCCACACTAATACAAGTGCAAAAGTGGTTTTTCAACACTAACACAAGTGCGAAAAGTGGTTTTTCAACACTAACACGAGTTCGAAAAGTGGTTTTTCAAGACTAGCACAAGTGAGAAAAGTGTTTTTTCCACACTAACACAAGTGCAAAAGTGGTTTCCTGCACCAACACAAGTGCGTAAAGTGGTTTTTCAACACTAACACAAGTGTGAAAAGTGGTTTTCAACAATAACACAAGTGCGAAAAGTGGTTTTTCAACACTAACACAAGTGCGAAAAGTGGTTTTTCAACACTAACACAAGTGCGAAAAGTGTTTTTTCCACACTAATACAAGTGCAAAAGTGGTTTCCTGCATGAACACAAGTGCGAAAAGTGGTTTTTCATCACTAACACAAGTGCGAAAAGTGGTTTTTCAACACTAACACAAGTGCAAAAAGTGGTTTTTCAACACAAACACAAGTGCGAAAAGTGGTTTTTCCACACTAATACAAGTGCAAAAGTGGTTTCCTGCACCAACACAAGTGCGAAAAGTGGTTTTTCAACACTAACACAAGCACGAAAATTGGTTTTTCAACACTATCACAAGTGCAAAAAGTGTTTTTTCGAAACTAATACAAGTGCAAAAGTGGTTTCCTGCACCAACACAAGTGCGAAAAGTGGTTTTTCAACACTAACACAAGTGCGAAAAGTGGTTTTTCAACACTAACACAAGTGCGAAAAGTGGTTTTTCAACACTAACACAAGTGCGACAAGTGGTTTTTCCACACTAATACAAGTGCAAAAGTGGTTTCCAGCACCAACACAAGTGCGAAAAGTGGTTTTTCAACACTAACACAAGTACGAAAAGTGGTTTTTCAACACTATCACAAGTGCAAAAAGTGTTTTTTCCACACTAATACAAGTGCAAAAGTGGTTTCCTGCACCAACACAAGTGCGAAAAGTGATTTTTCAACACTAACACAAGTTAGAAAAGTGGTTTTTCAACACTAACACAAGTTGGAAAAGTGGTTTTTCAACACTAACACAAGTGCGAAAAGTGGTTTTTCCACACTAATACAAGTGCAAAAGTGGTTTCCTGCACCAACACAAGTGCGAAAAGTGGTTTTTCAACACTAACACAAGTGCGAAAAGTGGTTTTTCAACACTATCACAAGTGCAAAAAGTGTTTTTTCCACACTAATACAAGTGCAAAAGTGGTTTCCTGCACCAACACAACTGCAAAAAGTGGTTTTTCAACACTAACACAAGTGCGAAAAGTGGTTTTTCAACACTAACACAAGTGCGAAAAGTGGTTTTTCCACACTAATACAAGTGCAAAAGTGGTTTCCTGCACCAACACAAGTGCAAAAAGTGGATTTTCAACACTAACACAAGTGCGAAAAGTGGTTTTTCCACACTAATACAAGTGCAAAAGTGTTTCCTGCACCAACGCAAGTGCAAAAAGTGGTTTTTCAACACTAACACAAGTGCGAAAAGTGGTTTTTCAACACTAACACAAGTGCGAAAAGTGTTTTTTCCACACTAATACAAGTGCAAAAGTGGTTTCCTGCACCAACACAAGTGCGAAAAGTGGTTTTTCAACACTAACACAAGTGCGAAAAGTGGTTTTTCAACACTAACACAAGTGCGAAAAGTGGTTTTTCAACACTAACACAAGTTGGAAAAGTGGTTTTTCAACACTAACACAAGTGCGAAAAGTGGTTTTTCCACACTAATACAAGTGCAAAAGTGGTTTCCTGCACCAACACAAGTGCGAAAAGTGGTTTTTCAACACTAACACAAGTGCGAAAAGTGGTTTTTCAACACTATCACAAGTGCGAAAAGTGTTTTTTCCACACTAATACAAGTGCAAAAGTGGTTTCCTGCACGAACACAAGTGCGAAAAGTGGTTTTTCAACACTAACACAAGTGCGAAAAGTGGTTTTTCAACACTAACACAAGTGCGAAAAGTGGTTTTTCCACACTAATACAAGTGCAAAAGTGGTTTCCTGCACCAACACAAGTGCGAAAAGTGGTTTTTCAACACTAACACAAGTGCGAAAAGTGGTTTTTCAACACTAACACAAGTGCAAAAGTGGTTTTTCCACACTAATACAAGTGCAAAAGTGGTTTTTCAACACTAACACAAGTGCGAAAAGTGGTTTTTCAACAATAACACAAGTTCGAAAAGTGGTTTTTCAAGACTAGCACAAGTGAGAAAAGTGTTTTTTCCACACTAACACAAGTGCAAAAGTGGTTTCCTGCACCAACACAAGTGCGTAAAGTGGTTTTTCAACACTAACACAAGTGTGAAAAGTGGTTTTCAACACTAACACAAGTGCGAAAAGTGGTTTTTCAACACTAACACAAGTGCGAAAAGTGGTTTTTCAACACTAACACAAGTGCGAAAAGTGGTTTTTCCACACTAATACAAGTGCAAACGTGGTTTCCTGCACCAACACAAGTGCGAAAAGTGGTTTTTCAACACTAACACAAGTGCAAAAGTGGTTTCCTGCACCAACACAAGTGCAAAAAGTGGTTTTTCAACACTAACACAAGTGCGAAAAGTTGTTTTTCCACACTAATACAAGTGCAAAAGTGGTTTCCTGCACCAACACAAGTGCGAAAAGTGGTTTTTCAACACTAACACAAGTGCGAAAAGTGGTTTTTCAACACTATCACAAGTGCAAAAAGTGTTTTTTCCACACTAATACAAGTGCAAAAGTGGTTTCCTGCACCAACACAAGTGCGAAAAGTGGTTTTTCAACACTAACACAAGTGCGAAAAGTGGTTTTTCAACACTAACACAAGTGCGAAAAGTGGTTTTTCAACACTAACACAAGTGCGACAAGTGGTTTTTCCACACTAATACAAGTGCAAAAGTGGTTTCCAGCACCAACACAAGTGCGAAAAGTGGTTTTTCAACACTAACACAAGTACGAAAAGTGGTTTTTCAACACTATCACAAGTGCAAAAAGTGTTTTTTCCACACTAATACAAGTGCAAAAGTGGTTTCCTGCACCAACACAAGTGCGAAAAGTGATTTTTCAACACTAACACAAGTTAGAAAAGTGGTTTTTCAACACTAACACAAGTTGGAAAAGTGGTTTTTCAACACTAACACAAGTGCGAAAAGTGGTTTTTCCACACTAATACAAGTGCAAAAGTGGTTTCCTGCACCAACACAAGTGCGAAAAGTGGTTTTTCAACACTAACACAAGTGCGAAAAGTGGTTTTTCAACACTATCACAAGTGCAAAAAGTGTTTTTTCCACACTAATACAAGTGCAAAAGTGGTTTCCTGCACCAACACAACTGCAAAAAGTGGTTTTTCAACACTAACACAAGTGCGAAAAGTGGTTTTTCAACACTAACACAAGTGCGAAAAGTGGTTTTTCCACACTAATACAAGTGCAAAAGTGGTTTCCTGCACCAACACAAGTGCAAAAAGTGGATTTTCAACACTAACACAAGTGCGAAAAGTGGTTTTTCCACACTAATACAAGTGCAAAAGTGTTTCCTGCACCAACGCAAGTGCAAAAAGTGGTTTTTCAACACTAACACAAGTGCGAAAAGTGGTTTTTCAACACTAACACAAGTGCGAAAAGTGTTTTTTCCACACTAATACAAGTGCAAAAGTGGTTTCCTGCACCAACACAAGTGCGAAAAGTGGTTTTTCAACACTAACACAAGTGCGAAAAGTGGTTTTTCAACACTAACACAAGTGCGAAAAGTGGTTTTTCAACACTAACACAAGTTGGAAAAGTGGTTTTTCAACACTAACACAAGTGCGAAAAGTGGTTTTTCCACACTAATACAAGTGCAAAAGTGGTTTCCTGCACCAACACAAGTGCGAAAAGTGGTTTTTCAACACTAACACAAGTGCGAAAAGTGGTTTTTCAACACTATCACAAGTGCGAAAAGTGTTTTTTCCACACTAATACAAGTGCAAAAGTGGTTTCCTGCACGAACACAAGTGCGAAAAGTGGTTTTTCAACACTAACACAAGTGCGAAAAGTGGTTTTTCAACACTAACACAAGTGCGAAAAGTGGTTTTTCCACACTAATACAAGTGCAAAAGTGGTTTCCTGCACCAACACAAGTGCGAAAAGTGGTTTTTCAACACTAACACAAGTGCGAAAAGTGGTTTTTCAACACTAACACAAGTGCAAAAGTGGTTTTTCCACACTAATACAAGTGCAAAAGTGGTTTTTCAACACTAACACAAGTGCGAAAAGTGGTTTTTCAACAATAACACAAGTTCGAAAAGTGGTTTTTCAAGACTAGCACAAGTGAGAAAAGTGTTTTTTCCACACTAACACAAGTGCAAAAGTGGTTTCCTGCACCAACACAAGTGCGTAAAGTGGTTTTTCAACACTAACACAAGTGTGAAAAGTGGTTTTCAACACTAACACAAGTGCGAAAAGTGGTTTTTCAACACTAACACAAGTGCGAAAAGTGGTTTTTCAACACTAACACAAGTGCGAAAAGTGGTTTTTCCACACTAATACAAGTGCAAACGTGGTTTCCTGCACCAACACAAGTGCGAAAAGTGGTTTTTCAACACTAACACAAGTGCAAAAGTGGTTTCCTGCACCAACACAAGTGCAAAAAGTGGTTTTTCAACACTAACACAAGTGCGAAAAGTTGTTTTTCCACACTAATACAAGTGCAAAAGTGGTTTCCTGCACCAACACAAGTGCGAAAAGTGGTTTTTCAACACTAACACAAGTGCGAAAAGTGGTTTTTCAACACTATCACAAGTGCAAAAAGTGTTTTTTCCACACTAATACAAGTGCAAAAGTGGTTTCCTGCACCAACACAAGTGCGAAAAGTGGTTTTTCAACACTAACACAAGTGCAAAAAGTGGTTTTTCCACACTAACACAAGTGCGAAAAGTGGTTTTTCAACACTAACACAAGTGCGAAAAGTGGTTTTTCCACACTAATGCAAGTGCAAAAGTGGTTTCCTGCACCAACACAAGTGCAAAAAGTGGTTTTTCAACACTAACACAAGTGCGAAAAGTGGTTTTTCAACACTAACACAAGTGCGAAAAGTTGTTTTTCCACACTAATACAAGTGCAAAAGTGGTTTCCTGCACCAACACAAGTGCGAAAAGTGGTTTTTCAACACTAACACAAGTGCGAAAAGTGGTTTTTGAACACTAATACAAGTGCAAAAGTGGTTTCCTGCACCAACACAAGTGCGAAAAGTGGTTTTTCAACACTAACACAAGTGCGAAAAGTGGTTTTTCAACACTAACATGTGCGAAAAGTGGTTTTTCAACACTAACACAAGTGCGAAAAGTGGTTTTTCAACACTAACACAAGTGCGAAAAGTGGTTTTTCAACACTAACACAAGTGCGAAAAGTGGTTTTTCCACACTAATACAAGTGAAAAGTGGTTTCCTGCACCAACACAAGTGCGAAAAGTGGTTTTTCAACACTATCACAAGTGCAAAAAGTGCTTTTTCCACACTAATACAAGTGCAAAAGTGGTTTCCTGCAACAACACAAATGCGAAAAGTGGTTTTTCAACACTAACACAAGTGCAAAAAGTGGTTTTTCCACACTAACACAAGTGCGAAAAGTGGTTTTTCCACACTAATACAAGTGCAAAAGTGGTTTCCTGCACCAACACAAGTGCGAAAAGTGGTTTTTCAACACTAACACAAGTGCGAAAAGTGGTTTTTCAACACTATCACAAGTGCAAAAAGTGTTTTTTCCACACTAATACAAGTGCAAAAGTGGTTTCCTGCACCAACACAAGTGCGAAAAGTGGTTTTTCAACACTAACACAAGTGCAAAAAGTGGTTTTTCCACACTAACACAAGTGCGAAAAGTGGTTTTTCAACACTAACACAAGTGCGAAAAGTGGTTTTTCCACACTAATACAAGTGCAAAAGTGGTTTCCTGCACCAACACAAGTGCAAAAAGTGGTTTTTCAACACTAACACAAGTGCGAAAAGTGGTTTTTCAACACTAACACAAGTGCGAAAAGTTGTTTTTCCACACTAATACAAGTGCAAAAGTGGTTTCCTGCACCAACACAAGTGCGAAAAGTGGTTTTTCAACACTAACACAAGTGCGAAAAGTGGTTTTTCAACACTAACACAAGTGCAAAAGTGGTTTTTCCACACTAATACAAGTGCAAAAGTGGTTTTTCAACACTAACACAAGTGCGAAAAGTGGTTTTTCAACACTAACACAAGTTCGAAAAGTGGTTTTTCAAGACTAACACAAGTGAGAAAAGTGGTTTTTCCACACTAATACAAGTGCAAAAGTGGTTTCCTGCACCAACACAAGTGCGAAAAGTAGTTTTTCAACACTAACACAAGTGCGAAAAGTGGTTTTTCAACACTAACACGTGCGAAAAGTGGTTTTTCAACACTAACACAAGTGCGAAAAGTGGTTTTTCAACACTAACACAAGTGCGAAAAGTGGTTTTTCAACACTAACACAAGTGCGAAAAGTGGTTTTTCCACACTAATACAAGTGCAAAAGTGGTTTTTCAACACTATCACAAGTGCAAAAAGTGTTTTTTCCACACTAATACAAGTGCAAAAGTGGTTTCCTGCAACAACACAAATGCGAAATGTTGTTTTTCAACACTAACACAAGTGCGAAAAGTGGTTTTTCAACACTATCACAAGTGCAAAAAGTGTTTTTTCCACATTAATACAAGTGCAAAAGTGGTTTTTCAACACTAACACAAGTGCGAAAAGTGGTTTTTCAACACTAACACATGTGCGAAAAGTGGTTTTTCCACACTAATACAAGTGCAAAAGTGGTTTCCTGCACCAACACAAGTGCGAAAAGTGGTTTTTCAACACTAACACAAGTGCGAAAAGTGGTTTTTCAACACTATCACAAGTGCAAAAAGTGTTTTTTCCACACTAATACAAGTGCAAAAGTGGTTTCCTGCACCAACACAAGTGCGAAAAGTGGTTTTTCAACACTAACACAAGTGCAAAAAGTGGTTTCCTGCACCAACACAAGTGCGAAAAGTGGTTTTTCAACACTAACACAAGTGCGAAAAGTGGTTTTTCAACACTATCACAAGTGCGAAAAGTGGTTTTTCAACACTAACACAAGTGCAAAAGTGGTTTTTCCAAACTAATACAAGTGCAAAAGTGGTTTTTCAACACTAACACAAGTGCGAAAAGTGGTTTTTCAACACTAACACAAGTTCGAAAAGTGGTTTTTCAAGACTAACACAAGTGAGAAAAGTGGTTTTTCAACACTAACACAAGTGCGAAAAGTGGCTTTTCCACACTAATACAAGTGCAAACGTGGTTTCCTGCACCAACACAAGTGCGAAAAGTGGTTTTTCAACACTAACACAAGTGCAAAAGTGGTTTCCTGCACCAACACAAGTGCAAAAAGTGGTTTTTCAACACTAACACAAGTGCGAAAAGTGGTTTTTCAACACTAACACAAGTGCGAAAAGTTATTTTTCCACACTAATACAAGTGCAAAAGTGGTTTCCTGCACCAACACAAGTGCGAAAAGTGGTTTTTCAACACCAACACAAGTGCGAAAAGTGGTTTTTCAACACTATCACAAGTGCAAAAAGTGTTTTTTCCACACTAATACAAGTGCAAAAGTGGTTTTTCAACACTAACACAAGTGCGAAAAGTGGTTTTTCAACACTAACACAAGTTCGAAAAGTGGTTTTTCAAGACTAGCACAAGTGAGAAAAGTGTTTTTTCCACACTAACACAAGTGCAAAAGTGGTTTCCTGCACCAACACAAGTGCGTAAAGTGGTTTTTCAACACTAACACAAGTGTGAAAAGTGGTTTTCAACACTAACACAAGTGCGAAAAGTGGTTTTTCAACACTAACACAAGTGCGAAAAGTGGTTTTTCAACACTAACAGAAGTGCGAAAAGTGGTTTTTCCACACTAATACAAGTGCAAACGTGGTTTCCTGCACCAACACAAGTGCGAAAAGTGGTTTTTCAACACTAACACAAGTGCAAAAGTGGTTTCCTGCACCAACACAAGTGCAAAAAGTGGTTTTTCAACACTAACACAAGTGCGAAAAGTTGTTTTTCCACACTAATACAAGTGCAAAAGTGGTTTCCTGCACCAACACAAGTGCGAAAAGTGGTTTTTCAACACTAACACAAGTGTGAAAAGTGGTTTTTCAACACTATCACAAGTGCAAAAAGTGTTTTTTCCACACTAATACAAGTGCAAAAGTGGTTTCCTGCACCAACACAAGTGCGAAAAGTGGTTTTTCAACACTAACACAAGTGCAAAAAGTGGTTTTTCCACACTAACACAAGTGCGAAAAGTGGTTTTTCAACACTAACACAAGTGCGAAAAGTGGTTTTTCCACACTAATACAAGTGCAAAAGTGGTTTCCTGCACCAACACAAGTGCAAAAAGTGGTTTTTCAACACTAACACAAGTGCGAAAAGTGGTTTTTCAACACTAACACAAGTGCGAAAAGTTGTTTTTCCACACTAATACAAGTGCAAAAGTGGTTTCCTGCACCAACACAAGTGCGAAAAGTGGTTTTTCAACACTAACACAAGTGCGAAAAGTGGTTTTTGAACACTAATACAAGTGCAAAAGTGGTTTCCTGCACCAACACAAGTGCGAAAAGTGGTTTTTCAACACTAACACAAGTGCGAAAAGTGGTTTTTCAACACTAACATGTGCGAAAAGTGGTTTTTCAACACTAACACAAGTGCGAAAAGTGGTTTTTCAACACTAACACAAGTGCGAAAAGTGGTTTTTCAACACTAACACAAGTGCGAAAAGTGGTTTTTCCACACTAATACAAGTGAAAAGTGGTTTCCTGCACCAACACAAGTGCGAAAAGTGGTTTTTCAACACTAACACAAGTGCAAAAAGTGGTTTTTCCACACTAACACAAGTGCGAAAAGTGGTTTTTCCACACTAATACAAGTGCAAAAGTGGTTTCCTGCACCAACACAAGTGCGAAAAGTGGTTTTTCAACACTAACACAAGTGCGAAAAGTGGTTTTTCAACACTATCACAAGTGCAAAAAGTGTTTTTTCCACACTAATACAAGTGCAAAAGTGGTTTCCTGCACCAACACAAGTGCGAAAAGTGGTTTTTTAACACTAACACAAGTGCAAAAAGTGGTTTTTCAACACTAACACAAGAGCGAAAAGTGGTTTTTCAACACTAACACAAGTGCGAAAAGTGGTTATTCCACACTAATACAAGTGCAAAAGTGGTTTCCTGCACCAACACAAGTGCAAAAAGTGGTTTTTCAACACTAACACAAGTGCGAAAAGTGGTTTTTCAACACTAACACAAGTGCGAAAAGTTGTTTTTCCACACTAATACAAGTGCAAAAGTGGTTTCCTGCACCAACACAAGTGCGAAAAGTGGTTTTTCAACACTAACACAAGTGCGAAAAGTGGTTTTTCAACACTAACACAAGTGCAAAAGTGGTTTTTCCACACTAATACAAGTGCAAAAGTGGTTTTTCAACACTAACACAAGTGCGAAAAGTGGTTTTTCAACACTAACACAAGTTCGAAAAGTGGTTTTTCAAGACTAACACAAGTGAGAAAAGTGGTTTTTCCACACTAATACAAGTGCAAAAGTGGTTTCCTGCACCAACACAAGTGCGAAAAGTGGTTTTTCAACACTAACACAAGTGCGAAAAGTGGTTTTTCAACACTAACACGTGCGAAAAGTGGTTTTTCAACACTAACACAAGTGCGAAAAGTGGTTTTTCAACACTAACACAAGTGCGAAAAGTGGTTTTTCAACACTAACACAAGTGCGAAAAGTGGTTTTTCCACACTAATACAAGTGCAAAAGTGGTTTTTCAACACTATCACAAGTGCAAAAAGTGTTTTTTCCACACTAATACAAGTGCAAAAGTGGTTTCCTGCAACAACACAAATGCGAAATGTTGTTTTTCAACACTAACACAAGTGCGAAAAGTGGTTTTTCAACACTATCACAAGTGCAAAAAGTGTTTTTTCCACATTAATACAAGTGCAAAAGTGGTTTTTCAACACTAACACAAGTGCGAAAAGTGGTTTTTCAACACTAACACATGTGCGAAAAGTGGTTTTTCCACACTAATACAAGTGCAAAAGTGGTTTCCTGCACCAACACAAGTGCGAAAAGTGGTTTTTCAACACTAACACAAGTGCGAAAAGTGGTTTTTCAACACTATCACAAGTGCAAAAAGTGTTTTTTCCACACTAATACAAGTGCAAAAGTGGTTTCCTGCACCAACACAAGTGCGAAAAGTGGTTTTTCAACACTAACACAAGTGCAAAAAGTGGTTTCCTGCACCAACACAAGTGCGAAAAGTGGTTTTTCAACACTAACACAAGTGCGAAAAGTGGTTTTTCAACACTATCACAAGTGCGAAAAGTGGTTTTTCAACACTAACACAAGTGCAAAAGTGGTTTTTCCAAACTAATACAAGTGCAAAAGTGGTTTTTCAACACTAACACAAGTGCGAAAAGTGGTTTTTCAACACTAACACAAGTTCGAAAAGTGGTTTTTCAAGACTAACACAAGTGAGAAAAGTGGTTTTTCAACACTAACACAAGTGCGAAAAGTGGCTTTTCCACACTAATACAAGTGCAAACGTGGTTTCCTGCACCAACACAAGTGCGAAAAGTGGTTTTTCAACACTAACACAAGTGCAAAAGTGGTTTCCTGCACCAACACAAGTGCAAAAAGTGGTTTTTCAACACTAACACAAGTGCGAAAAGTGGTTTTTCAACACTAACACAAGTGCGAAAAGTTATTTTTCCACACTAATACAAGTGCAAAAGTGGTTTCCTGCACCAACACAAGTGCGAAAAGTGGTTTTTCAACACCAACACAAGTGCGAAAAGTGGTTTTTCAACACTATCACAAGTGCAAAAAGTGTTTTTTCCACACTAATACAAGTGCAAAAGTGGTTTTTCAACACTAACACAAGTGCGAAAAGTGGTTTTTCAACACTAACACAAGTTCGAAAAGTGGTTTTTCAAGACTAGCACAAGTGAGAAAAGTGTTTTTTCCACACTAACACAAGTGCAAAAGTGGTTTCCTGCACCAACACAAGTGCGTAAAGTGGTTTTTCAACACTAACACAAGTGTGAAAAGTGGTTTTCAACACTAACACAAGTGCGAAAAGTGGTTTTTCAACACTAACACAAGTGCGAAAAGTGGTTTTTCAACACTAACAGAAGTGCGAAAAGTGGTTTTTCCACACTAATACAAGTGCAAACGTGGTTTCCTGCACCAACACAAGTGCGAAAAGTGGTTTTTCAACACTAACACAAGTGCAAAAGTGGTTTCCTGCACCAACACAAGTGCAAAAAGTGGTTTTTCAACACTAACACAAGTGCGAAAAGTTGTTTTTCCACACTAATACAAGTGCAAAAGTGGTTTCCTGCACCAACACAAGTGCGAAAAGTGGTTTTTCAACACTAACACAAGTGTGAAAAGTGGTTTTTCAACACTATCACAAGTGCAAAAAGTGTTTTTTCCACACTAATACAAGTGCAAAAGTGGTTTCCTGCACCAACACAAGTGCGAAAAGTGGTTTTTCAACACTAACACAAGTGCAAAAAGTGGTTTTTCCACACTAACACAAGTGCGAAAAGTGGTTTTTCAACACTAACACAAGTGCGAAAAGTGGTTTTTCCACACTAATACAAGTGCAAAAGTGGTTTCCTGCACCAACACAAGTGCAAAAAGTGGTTTTTCAACACTAACACAAGTGCGAAAAGTGGTTTTTCAACACTAACACAAGTGCGAAAAGTTGTTTTTCCACACTAATACAAGTGCAAAAGTGGTTTCCTGCACCAACACAAGTGCGAAAAGTGGTTTTTCAACACTAACACAAGTGCGAAA
This sequence comes from Myxine glutinosa, assembly GCF_964187855.1. Taxonomy (NCBI): domain Eukaryota; kingdom Metazoa; phylum Chordata; class Myxini; order Myxiniformes; family Myxinidae; genus Myxine; species Myxine glutinosa. Next base: position 152,239 of record NW_027616767.1, read on the forward strand.
AGTGGTTTTTGAACACTAATACAAGTGCAAAAGTGGTTTCCTGCACCAACACAAGTGCGAAAAGTGGTTTTTCAACACTAACACAAGTGCGAAAAGTGGTTTTTCAACACTAACATGTGCGAAAAGTGGTTTTTCAACACTAACACAAGTGCGAAAAGTGGTTTTTCAACACTAACACAAGTGCGAAAAGTGGTTTTTCAACACTAACACAAGTGCGAAAAGTGGTTTTTCCACACTAATACAAGTGAAAAGTGGTTTCCTGCACCAACACAAGTGCGAAAAGTGGTTTTTCAACACTATCACAAGTGCAAAAAGTGTTTTTTCCACACTAATACAAGTGCAAAAGTGGTTTCCTGCAACAACACAAATGCGAAAAGTGGTTTTTCAACACTAACACAAGTGCAAAAAGTGGTTTTTCCACACTAACACAAGTGCGAAAAGTGGTTTTTCCACACTAATACAAGTGCAAAAGTGGTTTCCTGCACCAACACAAGTGCGAAAAGTGGTTTTTCAACACTAACACAAGTGCGAAAAGTGGTTTTTCAACACTATCACAAGTGCAAAAAGTGTTTTTTCCACACTAATACAAGTGCAAAAGTGGTTTCCTGCACCAACACAAGTGCGAAAAGTGGTTTTTTAACACTAACACAAGTGCAAAAAGTGGTTTTTCCACACTAACACAAGAGCGAAAAGTGGTTTTTCAACACTAACACAAGTGCGAAAAGTGGTTATTCCACACTAATACAAGTGCAAAAGTGGTTTCCTGCACCAACACAAGTGCAAAAAGTGGTTTTTCAACACTAACACAAGTGCGAAAAGTGGTTTTTCAACACTAACACAAGTGCGAAAAGTTGTTTTTCCACACTAATACAAGTGCAAAAGTGGTTTCCTGCACCAACACAAGTGCGAAAAGTGGTTTTTCAACACTAACACAAGTGCGAAAAGTGGTTTTTCAACACTAACACAAGTGCAAAAGTGGTTTTTCCACACTAATACAAGTGCAAAAGTGGTTTTTCAACACTAACACAAGTGCGAAAAGTGGTTTTTCAACACTAACACAAGTTCGAAAAGTGGTTTTTCAAGACTAACACAAGTGAGAAAAGTGGTTTTTCCACACTAATACAAGTGCAAAAGTGGTTTCCTGCACCAACACAAGTGCGAAAAGTGGTTTTTCAACACTAACACAAGTGCGAAAAGTGGTTTTTCAACACTAACACGTGCGAAAAGTGGTTTTTCAACACTAACACAAGTGCGAAAAGTGGTTTTTCAACACTAACACAAGTGCGAAAAGTGGTTTTTCAACACTAACACAAGTGCGAAAAGTGGTTTTTCCACACTAATACAAGTGCAAAAGTGGTTTTTCAACACTATCACAAGTGCAAAAAGTGTTTTTTCCACACTAATACAAGTGCAAAAGTGGTTTCCTGCAACAACACAAATGCGAAATGTTGTTTTTCAACACTAACACAAGTGCGAAAAGTGGTTTTTCAACACTATCACAAGTGCAAAAAGTGTTTTTTCCACATTAATACAAGTGCAAAAGTGGTTTTTCAACACTAACACAAGTGCGAAAAGTGGTTTTTCAACACTAACACATGTGCGAAAAGTGGTTTTTCCACACTAATACAAGTGCAAAAGTGGTTTCCTGCACCAACACAAGTGCGAAAAGTGGTTTTTCAACACTAACACAAGTGCGAAAAGTGGTTTTTCAACACTATCACAAGTGCAAAAAGTGTTTTTTCCACACTAATACAAGTGCAAAAGTGGTTTCCTGCACCAACACAAGTGCGAAAAGTGGTTTTTCAACACTAACACAAGTGCAAAAAGTGGTTTCCTGCACCAACACAAGTGCGAAAAGTGGTTTTTCAACACTATCACAAGTGCGAAAAGTGGTTTTTCAACACTAACACAAGTGCAAAAGTGGTTTTTCCACACTAATACAAGTGCAAAAGTGGTTTTTCAACACTAACACAAGTGCGAAAAGTGGTTTTTCAACACTAACACAAGTTCGAAAAGTGGTTTTTCAAGACTAACACAAGTGAGAAAAGTGGTTTCCACACTAATAGAAGTGCAAAAGTGGTTTCCTGCACCGACACAAGTGCGAAAAGTGGTTTTTCAACACTAACACAAGTGCGAAAAGTGGTTTTTCAACACTAACACGTGCGAAAAGTGGTTTTTCAACACTAACACAAGTGCGAAAAGTGGTTTTTCAACACTAACACAAGTGCGAAAAGTGGTTTTTCAACACTAACACAAGTGCGAAAAGTGGTTTTTCCACACTAATACAAGTGCAAAAGTGGTTTCCTGCAACAACACAAATGCGAAATGTGGTTTTTCAACACTATCACAAGTGCAAAAAGTGTTTTTTCCACACTAATACAAGTGCAAAAGTGGTTTCCTGCAACAACACAAATGCGAAATGTGGTTTTTCAACACTAACACAAGTGCGAAAAGTGGTTTTTCAACACTATCACAAGTGCAAAAAGTGTTTTTTCCACATTAATACAAGTGCAAAAGTGGTTTTTCAACACTAACACAAGTGAGAAAAGTGGTTTTTCAACACTAACACATGTGCGAAAAGTGGTTTTTCTACACTAATACAAGTGCAAAAGTGGTTTCCTGCACCAACACAAGTGCGAAAAGTGGTTTTTCAACACTAACACAAGTGCGAAAAGTGGTTTTTCAACACTATCACAAGTGAAAAAAGTGTTTTTTCCACACTAATACAAGTGCAAAAGTGGTTTCCTGCACCAACACAAGTGCGAAAAGTGGTTTTTCAACACTAACACAAGTGCGAAAAGTGGTTTTTCAACACCAACACAAGTGCGAAAAGTGTTTTTTCCACACTAATACAAGTGCAAAAGTGGTTTCCTGCACGAACACAAGTGCGAAAAGTGGTTTTTCAACACTAACACAAGTGCAAAAAGTGGTTTTTTCCACACTAATACAAGTGCAAAAGTGGTTTCCTGCACCAACACAAGTGCGAAAAGTGGTTTTTCAACACTATCACAAGTGCAAAAAGTGTTTTTTCCACAATAATACAAGTGCAAAAGTGGTTTTTCAACACTAACACAAGTGCGAAAAGTGGTTTTTCAACACTAACACAAGTGCGAAAAGTGGTTTTACCACACTAATACAAGTGCAAAAGTGGTTTCCTGCAACAACACAAATGTGAAATGTGGTTTTTCAACACTAACACAAGTGCGAAAAGTGGTTTTTCAACACTAACACAAGTGCGAAAAGTGGTTTTTCAACACTAACACAAGTGTGAAAAGTGGTTTTTCAACACTAACACAAGTGCGAAAAGTGGTTTTTCAACACTAACACATGTGCGAAAAGTGGTTTTTCCACACTAATACAAGTGCAAAAGTGGTTTCCTGCACCAACACAAGTGCGAAAAGTGGTTTTTCAACACTAACACAAGTGCGAAAAGTGGTTTTTCAACACTATCACAAGTGCAAAAAGTGTTTTTTCCACACTAATACAAGTGCAAAAGTGGTTTCCTGCACCAACACAAGTGCGAAAAGTGGTTTTTCAACACTAACACAAGTGCGAAAAGTGGTTTTTCAACACTAACACAAGTGCGAAAAGTGGTTTTTCCACACTAATACAAGTGCAAAAGTGGTTTCCTGCACCAACACAAGTGCGAAAAGTGGTTTTTCAACACTAACACAAGTGCGAAAAGTTGTTTTTCAACACTAACACAAGTGCGAAAAGTGGTTTTTCCACACTAATACAAGTGCAAAAGTGGTTTCCTGCACCAACACAAGTGCAAAAAGTGGTTTTTCAACACTAACACAAGTGCGAAAAGTGGTTTTTCAACACTAACACAAGTGCGAAAAGTGGTTTTTCAACACTAACATAAGTGCGAAAAGTGGTTTTTCCACACTAATACAAGTGCAAACGTGGTTTCCTGCACCAACACAAGTGCGAAAAGTGGTTTTTCAACACTAACACAAGTGCAAAAGTGGTTTCCTGCACCAACACAAGTGCAAAAAGTGGTTTTTCAACACTAACACAAGTGCGAAAAGTTGTTTTTCCACACTAATACAAGTGCAAAAGTGGTTTCCTGCACCAACACAAGTGCGAAAAGTGGTTTTTCAACACTAACACAAGTGCGAAAAGTGGTTTTTCAACACTATCACAAGTGCAAAAAGTGTTTTTTCCACACTAATACAAGTGCAAAAGTGGTTTCCTGCACCAACACAAGTGCGAAAAGTGGTTTTTCAACACTAACACAAGTGCAAAAAGTGGTTTTTCCACACTAACACAAGTGCGAAAAGTGGTTTTTCAACACTAACACAAGTGCGAAAAGTGGTTTTTCCACACTAATACAAGTGCAAAAGTGGTTTCCTGCACCAACACAAGTGCAAAAAGTGGTTTTTCAACACTAACACAAGTGCGAAAAGTGGTTTTTCAACACTAACACAAGTGCGAAAAGTTGTTTTTCCACACTAATACAAGTGCAAAAGTGGTTTCCTGCACCAACACAAGTGCGAAAAGTGGTTTTTCAACACTAACACAAGTGCGAAAAGTGGTTTTTCAACACTAACACAAGTGCAAAAGTGGTTTTTCCACACTAATACAAGTGCAAAAGTGGTTTTTCAACACTAACACAAGTGCGAAAAGTGGTTTTTCAACACTAACACAAGTTTGAAAAGTGGTTTTTCAAGACTAACACAAGTGAGAAAAGTGGTTTTTCCACACTAATACAAGTGCAAAAGTGGTTTCCTGCACCAACACAAGTGCGAAAAGTGGTTTTTCAACACTAACACAAGTGCGAAAAGTGGTTTTTCAACACTAACACGTGCGAAAAGTGGTTTTTCAACACTAACACAAGTGCGAAAAGTGGTTTTTCAACACTAACACAAGTGCGAAAAGTGGTTTTTCAACACTAACACAAGTGCGAAAAGTGGTTTTTCCACACTAATACAAGTGCAAAAGTGGTTTCCTGCACCAACACAAGTGCGAAAAGTGGTTTTTCAACACTATCACAAGTGCAAAAAGTGTTTTTTCCACACTAATACAAGTGCAAAAGTGGTTTCCTGCAACAACACAAATGCGAAAAGTGGTTTTTCAACACTAACACAAGTGCAAAAAGTGGTTTTTCCACACTAACACAAGTGCGAAAAGTGGTTTTTCCACACTAATACAAGTGCAAAAGTGGTTTCCTGCACCAACACAAGTGCGAAAAGTGGTTTTTCAACACTAACACAAGTGCGAAAAGTGGTTTTTCAACACTATCACAAGTGCAAAAAGTGTTTTTTCCACACTAATACAAGTGCAAAAGTGGTTTCCTGCACCAACACAAGTGCGAAAAGTGGTTTTTCAACACTAACACAAGTGCAAAAAGTGGTTTTTCCACACTAACACAAGTGCGAAAAGTGGTTTTTCAACACTAACACAAGTGCGAAAAGTGGTTTTTCCACACTAATACAAGTGCAAAAGTGGTTTCCTGCACCAACACAAGTGCAAAAAGTGGTTTTTCAACACTAACACAAGTGCGAAAAGTTGTTTTTCCACACTAATACAAGTGCAAAAGTGGTTTCCTGCACCAACACAAGTGCGAAAAGTGGTTTTTCAACACTAACACAAGTGCGAAAAGTGGTTTTTCAACACTAACACAAGTGCAAAAGTGGTTTTTCCACACTAATACAAGTGCAAAAGTGGTTTTTCAACACTAACACAAGTGCGAAAAGTGGTTTTTCAACACTAACACAAGTTCGAAAAGTGGTTTTTCAAGACTAACACAAGTGAGAAAAGTGGTTTTTCCACACTAATACAAGTGCAAAAGTGGTTTCCTGCACCAACACAAGTGCGAAAAGTGGTTTTTCAACACTAACACAAGTGCGAAAAGTGGTTTTTCAACACTAACACGTGCGAAAAGTGGTTTTTCAACACTAACACAAGTGCGAAAAGTGGTTTTTCAACACTAACACAAGTGCGAAAAGTGGTTTTTCAACACTAACACAAGTGCGAAAAGTGGTTTTTCCACACTAATACAAGTGCAAAAGTGGTTTTTCAACACTATCACAAGTGCAAAAAGTGTTTTTTCCACACTAATACAAGTGCAAAAGTGGTTTCCTGCAACAACACAAATGCGAAATGTTGTTTTTCAACACTAACACAAGTGCGAAAAGTGGTTTTTCAACACTATCACAAGTGCAAAAAGTGTTTTTTCCACATTAATACAAGTGCAAAAGTGGTTTTTCAACACTAACACAAGTGCGAAAAGTGGTTTTTCAACACTAACACATGTGCGAAAAGTGGTTTTTCCACACTAATACAAGTGCAAAAGTGGTTTCCTGCACCAACACAAGTGCGAAAAGTGGTTTTTCAACACTAACACAAGTGCGAAAAGTGGTTTTTCAACACTATCACAAGTGCAAAAAGTGTTTTTTCCACACTAATACAAGTGCAAAAGTGGTTTCCTGCACCAACACAAGTGCGAAAAGTGGTTTTTCAACACTAACACAAGTGCAAAAAGTGGTTTCCTGCACCAACACAAGTGCGAAAAGTGGTTTTTCAACACTATCACAAGTGCGAAAAGTGGTTTTTCAACACTAACACAAGTGCAAAAGTGGTTTTTCCACACTAATACAAGTGCAAAAGTGGTTTTTCAACACTAACACAAGTGCGAAAAGTGGTTTTTCAACACTAACACAAGTTCGAAAAGTGGTTTTTCAAGACTAACACAAGTGAGAAAAGTGGTTTCCACACTAATAGAAGTGCAAAAGTGGTTTCCTGCACCGACACAAGTGCGAAAAGTGGTTTTTCAACACTAACACAAGTGCGAAAAGTGGTTTTTCAACACTAACACGTGCGAAAAGTGGTTTTTCAACACTAACACAAGTGCGAAAAGTGGTTTTTCAACACTAACACAAGTGCGAAAAGTGGTTTTTCAACACTAACACAAGTGCGAAAAGTGGTTTTTCCACACTAATACAAGTGCAAAAGTGGTTTCCTGCAACAACACAAATGCGAAATGTGGTTTTTCAACACTATCACAAGTGCAAAAAGTGTTTTTTCCACACTAATACAAGTGCAAAAGTGGTTTCCTGCAACAACACAAATGCGAAATGTGGTTTTTCAACACTAACACAAGTGCGAAAAGTGGTTTTTCAACACTATCACAAGTGCAAAAAGTGTTTTTTCCACATTAATACAAGTGCAAAAGTGGTTTTTCAACACTAACACAAGTGAGAAAAGTGGTTTTTCAACACTAACACATGTGCGAAAAGTGGTTTTTCTACACTAATACAAGTGCAAAAGTGGTTTCCTGCACCAACACAAGTGCGAAAAGTGGTTTTTCAACACTAACACAAGTGCGAAAAGTGGTTTTTCAACACTATCACAAGTGAAAAAAGTGTTTTTTCCACACTAATACAAGTGCAAAAGTGGTTTCCTGCACCAACACAAGTGCGAAAAGTGGTTTTTCAACACTAACACAAGTGCGAAAAGTGGTTTTTCAACACCAACACAAGTGCGAAAAGTGTTTTTTCCACACTAATACAAGTGCAAAAGTGGTTTCCTGCACGAACACAAGTGCGAAAAGTGGTTTTTCAACACTAACACAAGTGCAAAAAGTGGTTTTTCCACACTAATACAAGTGCAAAAGTGGTTTCCTGCACCAACACAAGTGCGAAAAGTGGTTTTTCAACACTATCACAAGTGCAAAAAGTGTTTTTTCCACAATAATACAAGTGCAAAAGTGGTTTTTCAACACTAACACAAGTGCGAAAAGTGGTTTTTCAACACTAACACAAGTGCGAAAAGTGGTTTTACCACACTAATACAAGTGCAAAAGTGGTTTCCTGCAACAACACAAATGTGAAATGTGGTTTTTCAACACTAACACAAGTGCGAAAAGTGGTTTTTCAACACTAACACAAGTGCGAAAAGTGGTTTTTCAACACTAACACAAGTGTGAAAAGTGGTTTTTCAACACTAACACAAGTGCGAAAAGTGGTTTTTCAACACTAACACATGTGCGAAAAGTGGTTTTTCCACACTAATACAAGTGCAAAAGTGGTTTCCTGCACCAACACAAGTGCGAAAAGTGGTTTTTCAACACTAACACAAGTGCGAAAAGTGGTTTTTCAACACTATCACAAGTGCAAAAAGTGTTTTTTCCACACTAATACAAGTGCAAAAGTGGTTTCCTGCACCAACACAAGTGCGAAAAGTGGTTTTTCAACACTAACACAAGTGCGAAAAGTGGTTTTTCAACACTAACACAAGTGCGAAAAGTGGTTTTTCCACACTAATACAAGTGCAAAAGTGGTTTCCTGCACCAACACAAGTGCGAAAAGTGGTTTTTCAACACTAACACAAGTGCGAAAAGTGGTTTTTCAACACTAACACAAGTGCGAAAAGTGGTTTTTCCACACTAATACAAGTGCAAAAGTGGTTTCCTGCACCAACACAAGTGCAAAAAGTGGTTTTTCAACACTAACACAAGTGCGAAAAGTGGTTTTTCAACACTAACACAAGTGCGAAAAGTGGTTTTTCAACACTAACATAAGTGCGAAAAGTGGTTTTTCCACACTAATACAAGTGCAAACGTGGTTTCCTGCACCAACACAAGTGCGAAAAGTGGTTTTTCAACACTAACACAAGTGCAAAAGTGGTTTCCTGCACCAACACAAGTGCAAAAAGTGGTTTTTCAACACTAACACAAGTGCGAAAAGTTGTTTTTCCACACTAATACAAGTGCAAAAGTGGTTTCCTGCACCAACACAAGTGCGAAAAGTGGTTTTTCAACACTAACACAAGTGCGAAAAGTGGTTTTTCAACACTATCACAAGTGCAAAAAGTGTTTTTTCCACACTAATACAAGTGCAAAAGTGGTTTCCTGCACCAACACAAGTGCGAAAAGTGGTTTTTCAACACTAACACAAGTGCAAAAAGTGGTTTTTCCACACTAACACAAGTGCGAAAAGTGGTTTTTCAACACTAACACAAGTGCGAAAAGTGGTTTTTCCACACTAATACAAGTGCAAAAGTGGTTTCCTGCACCAACACAAGTGCAAAAAGTGGTTTTTCAACACTAACACAAGTGCGAAAAGTGGTTTTTCAACACTAACACAAGTGCGAAAAGTTGTTTTTCCACACTAATACAAGTGCAAAAGTGGTTTCCTGCACCAACACAAGTGCGAAAAGTGGTTTTTCAACACTAACACAAGTGCGAAAAGTGGTTTTTCAACACTAACACAAGTGCAAAAGTGGTTTTTCCACACTAATACAAGTGCAAAAGTGGTTTTTCAACACTAACACAAGTGCGAAAAGTGGTTTTTCAACACTAACACAAGTTTGAAAAGTGGTTTTTCAAGACTAACACAAGTGAGAAAAGTGGTTTTTCCACACTAATACAAGTGCAAAAGTGGTTTCCTGCACCAACACAAGTGCGAAAAGTGGTTTTTCAACACTAACACAAGTGCGAAAAGTGGTTTTTCAACACTAACACGTGCGAAAAGTGGTTTTTCAACACTAACACAAGTGCGAAAAGTGGTTTTTCAACACTAACACAAGTGCGAAAAGTGGTTTTTCAACACTAACACAAGTGCGAAAAGTGGTTTTTCCACACTAATACAAGTGCAAAAGTGGTTTCCTGCACCAACACAAGTGCGAAAAGTGGTTTTTCAACACTATCACAAGTGCAAAAAGTGTTTTTTCCACACTAATACAAGTGCAAAAGTGGTTTCCTGCAACAACACAAATGCGAAAAGTGGTTTTTCAACACTAACACAAGTGCAAAAAGTGGTTTTTCCACACTAACACAAGTGCGAAAAGTGGTTTTTCCACACTAATACAAGTGCAAAAGTGGTTTCCTGCACCAACACAAGTGCGAAAAGTGGTTTTTCAACACTAACACAAGTGCGAAAAGTGGTTTTTCAACACTATCACAAGTGCAAAAAGTGTTTTTTTCCACACTAATACAAGTGCAAAAGTGGTTTCCTGCACCAACACAAGTGCGAAAAGTGGTTTTTCAACACTAACACAAGTGCAAAAAGTGGTTTTTCCACACTAACACAAGTGCGAAAAGTGGTTTTTCAACACTAACACAAGTGCGAAAAGTGGTTTTTCCACACTAATACAAGTGCAAAAGTGGTTTCCTGCACCAACACAAGTGCAAAAAGTGGTTTTTCAACACTAACACAAGTGCGAAAAGTTGTTTTTCCACACTAATACAAGTGCAAAAGTGGTTTCCTGCACCAACACAAGTGCGAAAAGTGGTTTTCAACACTAACACAAGTGCGAAAAGTGGTTTTTCAACACTAACACAAGTGCAAAAGTGGTTTTTCCACACTAATACAAGTGCAAAAGTGGTTTTTCAACACTAACACAAGTGCGAAAAGTGGTTTTTCAACACTAACACAAGTTCGAAAAGTGGTTTTTCAAGACTAACACAAGTGAGAAAAGTGGTTTTTCCACACTAATACAAGTGCAAAAGTGGTTTCCTGCACCAACACAGTGCGAAAAGTGGTTTTTCAACACTAACACAAGTGCGAAAAGTGGTTTTTCAACACTAACACGTACGAAAAGTGGTTTTTCAACACTAACACAAGTGCGAAAAGTGGTTTTTCAACACTAACACAAGTGCGAAAAGTGGTTTTTCAACACTAACACAAGTGCGAAAAGTGGTTTTTCCACACTAATACAAGTGCAAAAGTGGTTTTTCAACACTATCACAAGTGCAAAAAGTGTTTTTTCCACACTAATACAAGTGCAAAAGTGGTTTCCTGCAACAACACAAATGCGAAATGTTGTTTTTCAACACTAACACAAGTGCGAAAAGTGGTTTTTCAACACTATCACAAGTGCAAAAAGTGTTTTTTCCACATTAATACAAGTGCAAAAGTGGTTTTTCAACACTAACACAAGTGCGAAAAGTGGTTTTTCAACACTAACACGTGTGTGAAAAGTGGTTTTTTCCAGACTAATACAAGTGCAAAAGTGGTTTCCTGCACCAACACAAGTGCGAAAAGTGGTTTTTCAACACTAACACAAGTGCGAAAAGTGGTTTTTCAACACTAACACAAGTTCGAAAAGTGGTTTTTCAAGACTAACACAAGTGAGAAAAGTGGTTTTTCCACACTAATACAAGTGCAAAAGTGGTTTCCTGCACCAACACAAGTGCGAAAAGTGGTTTTTCAACACTAACACAAGTGCGAAAAGTGGTTTTTCAACACTAACACGTGCGAAAAGTGGTTTTTCAACACTAACACAAGTGCGAAAAGTGGTTTTTCAACACTAACACAAGTGCGAAAAGTGGTTTTTTCAACACTAACACAAGTGCGAAAAGTGGTTTTTCCACACTAATACAAGTGCAAAAGTGGTTTTTCAACACTATCACAAGTGCAAAAAGTGTTTTTTTCCACACTAATACAAGTGCAAAAGTGGTTTCCTGCAACAACACAAATGCGAAATGTTGTTTTTCAACACTAACACAAGTGCGAAAAGTGGTTTTTCAACACTATCACAAGTGCAAAAAGTGTTTTTTCCACATTAATACAAGTGCAAAAGTGGTTTTTCAACACTAACACAAGTGCGAAAAGTGGTTTTCAACACTAACACATGTGCGAAAAGTGGTTTTTCCACACTAATACAAGTGCAAAAGTGGTTTCCTGCACCAACACAAGTGCGAAAAGTGGTTTTTCAACACTAACACAAGTGCGAAAAGTGGTTTTTCAACACTATCACAAGTGCAAAAAGTGTTTTTTCCACACTAATACAAGTGCAAAAGTGGTTTCCTGCACCAACACAAGTGCGAAAAGTGGTTTTTCAACACTAACACAAGTGCAAAAAGTGGTTTCCTGCACCAACACAAGTGCGAAAAGTGGTTTTTCAACACTATCACAAGTGCGAAAAGTGGTTTTTCAACACTAACACAAGTGCAAAAGTGGTTTTTCCACACTAATACAAGTGCAAAAGTGGTTTTTCAACACTAACACAAGTGCGAAAAGTGGTTTTTCAACACTAACACAAGTTCGAAAAGTGGTTTTTCAAGACTAACACAAGTGAGAAAAGTGGTTTCCACACTAATAGAAGTGCAAAAGTGGTTTCCTGCACCGACACAAGTGCGAAAAGTGGTTTTTCAACACTAACACAAGTGCGAAAAGTGGTTTTTCAACACTAACACGTGCGAAAAGTGGTTTTTCAACACTAACACAAGTGCGAAAAGTGGTTTTTCAACACTAACACAAGTGCGAAAAGTGGTTTTTCAACACTAACACAAGTGCGAAAAGTGGTTTTTCCACACTAATACAAGTGCAAAAGTGGTTTCCTGCAACAACACAAATGCGAAATGTGGTTTTTCAACACTATCACAAGTGCAAAAAGTGTTTTTTCCACACTAATACAAGTGCAAAAGTGGTTTCCTGCAACAACACAAATGCGAAATGTGGTTTTTCAACACTAACACAAGTGCGAAAAGTGGTTTTTCAACACTATCACAAGTGCAAAAAGTGTTTTTTCCACATTAATACAAGTGCAAAAGTGGTTTTTCAACACTAACACAAGTGAGAAAAGTGGTTTTTCAACACTAACACATGTGCGAAAAGTGGTTTTTCTACACTAATACAAGTGCAAAAGTGGTTTCCTGCACCAACACAAGTGCGAAAAGTGGTTTTTCAACACTAACACAAGTGCGAAAGTGGTTTTTCAACACTATCACAAGTGAAAAAAGTGTTTTTTCCACACTAATACAAGTGCAAAAGTGGTTTCCTGCACCAACACAAGTGCGAAAAGTGGTTTTTCAACACTAACACAAGTGCGAAAAGTGGTTTTTCAACACCAACACAAGTGCGAAAAGTGTTTTTTCCACACTAATACAAGTGCAAAAGTGGTTTCCTGCACGAACACAAGTGCGAAAAGTGGTTTTTCAACACTAACACAAGTGCAAAAAGTGGTTTTTTCCACACTAATACAAGTGCAAAAGTGGTTTCCTGCACCAACACAAGTGCGAAAAAGTGGTTTTTCAACACTATCACAAGTGCAAAAAGTGTTTTTTTCCACAATAATACAAGTGCAAAAGTGGTTTTTCAACACTAACACAAGTGCGAAAAGTGGTTTTTCAACACTAACACAAGTGCGAAAAGTGGTTTTACCACACTAATACAAGTGCAAAAGTGGTTTCCTGCAACAACACAAATGTGAAATGTGGTTTTTCAACACTAACACAAGTGCGAAAAGTGGTTTTTCAACACTAACACAAGTGCGAAAAAGTGGTTTTTCAACACTAACACAAGTGTGAAAAGTGGTTTTTCAACACTAACACAAGTGCGAAAAGTGTTTTTCAACACTAACACATGTGCGAAAAGTGGTTTTTCCACACTAATACAAGTGCAAAAGTGGTTTCCTGCACCAACACAAGTGCGAAAAGTGGTTTTTCAACACTAACACAAGTGCGAAAAGTGGTTTTTCAACACTATCACAAGTGCAAAAAGTGTTTTTTCCACACTAATACAAGTGCAAAAGTGGTTTCCTGCACCAACACAAGTGCGAAAAGTGGTTTTTCAACACTAACACAAGTGCGAAAAGTGGTTTTTCAACACTAACACAAGTGCGAAAAGTGGTTTTTCCACACTAATACAAGTGCAAAAGTGGTTTCCTGCACCAACACAAGTGCGAAAAGTGGTTTTTCAACACTAACACAAGTGCGAAAAGTGGTTTTTCAACACTAACACAAGTGCGAAAAGTGGTTTTTCCACACTAATACAAGTGCAAAAGTGGTTTCCTGCACCAACACAAGTGCAAAAAGTGGTTTTTCAACACTAACACAAGTGCGAAAAGTGGTTTTTCAACACTAACACAAGTGCGAAAAGTGGTTTTTCAACACTAACATAAGTGCGAAAAGTGGTTTTTCCACACTAATACAAGTGCAAACGTGGTTTCCTGCACCAACACAAGTGCGAAAAGTGGTTTTTCAACACTAACACAAGTGCAAAGGTGGTTTCCTGCACCAACACAAGTGCAAAAAGTGGTTTTTCAACACTAACACAAGTGCGAAAAGTTGTTTTTCCACACTAATACAAGTGCAAAAGTGGTTTCCTGCACCAACACAAGTGCGAAAAGTGGTTTTTCAACACTAACACAAGTGCGAAAAGTGGTTTTTCAACACTATCACAAGTGCAAAAAGTGTTTTTTCCACACTAATACAAGTGCAAAAGTGGTTTCCTGCACCAACACAAGTGCGAAAAGTGGTTTTTCAACACTAACACAAGTGCAAAAAGTGGTTTTTCCACACTAACACAAGTGCGAAAAGTGGTTTTTCAACACTAACACAAGTGCGAAAAGTGGTTTTTCCACACTAATACAAGTGCAAAAGTGGTTTCCTGCACCAACACAAGTGCAAAAAGTGGTTTTTCAACACTAACACAAGTGCGAAAAGTGGTTTTTCAACACTAACACAAGTGCGAAAAGTTGTTTTTCCACACTAATACAAGTGCAAAAGTGGTTTCCTGCACCAACACAAGTGCGAAAAGTGGTTTTTCAACACTAACACAAGTGCGAAAAGTGGTTTTTCAACACTAACACAAGTGCAAAAGTGGTTTTTCCACACTAATACAAGTGCAAAAGTGGTTTTTCAACACTAACACAAGTGCGAAAAGTGGTTTTTCAACACTAACACAAGTTTGAAAAGTGGTTTTTCAAGACTAACACAAGTGAGAAAAGTGGTTTTTCCACACTAATACAAGTGCAAAAGTGGTTTCCTGCACCAACACAAGTGCGAAAAGTGGTTTTTCAACACTAACACAAGTGCGAAAAGTGGTTTTTCAACACTAACACGTGCGAAAAGTGGTTTTTCAACACTAACACAAGTGCGAAAAGTGGTTTTTCAACACTAACACAAGTGCGAAAAGTGGTTTTTCAACACTAACACAAGTGCGAAAAGTGGTTTTTCCACACTAATACAAGTGCAAAAGTGGTTTCCTGCACCAACACAAGTGCGAAAAGTGGTTTTTCAACACTATCACAAGTGCAAAAAGTGTTTTTTCCACACTAATACAAGTGCAAAAGTGGTTTCCTGCAACAACACAAATGCGAAAAGTGGTTTTTCAACACTAACACAAGTGCAAAAAGTGGTTTTTCCACACTAACACAAGTGCGAAAAGTGGTTTTTCCACACTAATACAAGTGCAAAAGTGGTTTCCTGCACCAACACAAGTGCGAAAAGTGGTTTTTCAACACTAACACAAGTGCGAAAAGTGGTTTTTCAACACTATCACAAGTGCAAAAAGTGTTTTTTCCACACTAATACAAGTGCAAAAGTGGTTTCCTGCACCAACACAAGTGCGAAAAGTGGTTTTTCAACACTAACACAAGTGCAAAAAGTGGTTTTTCAACACTAACACAAGTGCGAAAAGTGGTTTTTCCACACTAATACAAGTGCAAAAGTGGTTTCCTGCACCAACACAAGTGCGAAAAGTGGTTTTTCCACACTAACACAAGTGCGAAAAGTGGTTTTTCAACACTAACACAAGTGCGAAAAGTGGTTTTTCCACACTAATACAAGTGCAAAAGTGGTTTCCTGCACCAACACAAGTGCAAAAAGTGGTTTTTCAACACTAACACAAGTGCGAAAAGTTGTTTTTCCACACTAATACAAGTGCAAAAGTGGTTTCCTGCACCAACACAAGTGCGAAAAGTGGTTTTTCAACACTAACACAAGTGCGAAAAGTGGTTTTTCAACACTAACACAAGTGCAAAAGTGGTTTTTCCACACTAATACAAGTGCAAAAGTGGTTTTTCAACACTAACACAAGTGCGAAAAGTGGTTTTTCAACACTAACACAAGTTCGAAAAGTGGTTTTTCAAGACTAACACAAGTGAGAAAAGTGGTTTTTCCACACTAATACAAGTGCAAAAGTGGTTTCCTGCACCAACACAGTGCGAAAAGTGGTTTTTCAACACTAACACAAGTGCGAAAAGTGGTTTTTCAACACTAACACGTGCAAAAAGTGGTTTTTCAACACTAACACAAGTGCGAAAAGTGGTTTTTCAACACTAACACAAGTGCGAAAAGTGGTTTTTCAACACTAACACAAGTGCGAAAAGTGGTTTTTCCACACTAATACAAGTGCAAAAGTGGTTTTTCAACACTATCACAAGTGCAAAAAGTGTTTTTTCCACACTAATACAAGTGCAAAAGTGGTTTCCTGCAACAACACAAATGCGAAATGTTGTTTTTCAACACTAACACAAGTGCGAAAAGTGGTTTTTCAACACTATCACAAGTGCAAAAAGTGTTTTTTCCACATTAATACAAGTGCAAAAGTGGTTTTTCAACACTAACACAAGTGCGAAAAGTGGTTTTTCAACACTAACACATGTGTGAAAAGTGGTTTTTCCAGACTAATACAAGTGCAAAAGTGGTTTCCTGCACCAACACAAGTGCGAAAAGTGGTTTTTCAACACTAACACAAGTGCGAAAAGTGGTTTTTCAACACTATCACAAGTGCAAAAAGTGTTTTTTCCACACTAATACAAGTGCAAAAGTGGTTTCCTGCACCAACACAAGTGCGAAAAGTGGTTTTTCAACACTAACACAAGTGCAAAAAGTGGTTTATCAACACTAACACAAGTGCGAAAAGTGTTTTTTCCACACTAATACAAGTGCAAAAGTGGTTTCCTGCATGAACACAAGTGCGAAAAGTGGTTTTTCATCACTAACACAAGTGCGAAATGTGGTTTTTCAACACTAACACAAGTGCAAAAAGTGGTTTTTCAACACAAACACAAGTGCGAAAAGTGGTTTTTCCACACTAATACAAGTGCAAAAGTGGTTTCCTGCACCAACACAAGTGCGAAAAGTGGTTTTTCAACACTAACACAAGCGCGAAAATTGGTTTTTCAACACTATCACAAGTGCAAAAAGTGTTTTTTCGACACTAATACAAGTGCAAAAGTGGTTTCCTGCACCAACACAAGTGCGAAAAGTGGTTTTTCAACACTAACACAAGTGCGAAAAGTGGTTTTTCAACACTAACACAAGTGCGAAAAGTGGTTTTTCAACACTAACACAAGTGCGAAAAGTGGTTTTTCCACACTAATACAAGTGCAAAAGTGGTTTCCAGCACCAACACAAGTGCGAAAAGTGGTTTTTCAACACTAACACAAGTACGAAAAGTGGTTTTTCAACACTATCACAAGTGCAAAAAGTGTTTTTTCCACACTAATACAAGTGCAAAAGTGGTTTCCTGCACCAACACAAGTGCGAAAAGTGATTTTTCAACACTAACACAAGTTAGAAAAGTGGTTTTTCAACACTAACACAAGTTGGAAAAGTGGTTTTTCAACACTAACACAAGTGCGAAAAGTGGTTTTTCCACACTAATACAAGTGCAAAAGTGGTTTCCTGCACCAACACAAGTGCGAAAAGTGGTTTTTCAACACTAACACAAGTGCGAAAAGTGGTTTTTCAACACTATCACAAGTGCAAAAAGTGTTTTTTCCACACTAATACAAGTGCAAAAGTGGTTTCCTGCACCAACACAACTGCAAAAAGTGGTTTTTCAACACTAACACAAGTGCGAAAAGTGGTTTTTCAACACTAACACAAGTGCGAAAGTGGTTTTTCCACACTAATACAAGTGCAAAAGTGGTTTCCTGCACCAACACAAGTGCAAAAAGGTTTTTCAACACTAACACAAGTGCGAAAAGTGGTTTTTCAACACTAACACGTGCGAAAAGTGGTTTTTCAACACTAACACAAGTGCGAAAAAGTGGTTTTTCAACACTAACACAAGTGCGAAAAGTGGTTTTTCAACACTAACACAAGTGCGAAAAGTGGTTTTTCCACACTAATACAAGTGCAAAAGTGGGTTTCCTGCACCAACACAAGTGCGAAAAGTGGTTTTTCAACACTATCACAAGTGCAAAAAGTGTTTTTTCCACACTAATACAAGTGCAAAAGTGGTTTCCTGCAACAACACAAATGCGAAAAGTGGTTTTTCAACACTAACACAAGTGCAAAAAGTGGTTTTTCCACACTAACACAAGTGCGAAAAGTGGTTTTTCCACACTAATACAAGTGCAAAAGTGGTTTCCTGCACCAACACAAGTGCGAAAAGTGGTTTTTCAACACTAACACAAGTGCGAAAAGTGGTTTTTCAACACTATCACAAGTGCAAAAAGTGTTTTTTCCACACTAATACAAGTGCAAAAGTGGTTTCCTGCACCAACACAAGTGCGAAAAGTGGTTTTTCAACACTAACACAAGTGCAAAAAGTGGTTTTTCCACACTAACACAAGTGCGAAAAGTGGTTTTTCAACACTAACACAAGTGCGAAAAGTGGTTTTTCCACACTAATACAAGTGCAAAAGTGGTTTCCTGCACCAACACAAGTGCAAAAAGTGGTTTTTCAACACTAACACAAGTGCGAAAAGTTGTTTTTCCACACTAATACAAGTGCAAAAGTGGTTTCCTGCACCAACACAAGTGCGAAAAGTGGTTTTTCAACACTAACACAAGTGCGAAAAGTGGTTTTTCAACACTAACACAAGTGCAAAAGTGGTTTTTCCACACTAATACAAGTGCAAAAGTGGTTTTTCAACACTAACACAAGTGCGAAAAGTGGTTTTTCAACACTAACACAAGTTCGAAAAGTGGTTTTTCAAGACTAACACAAGTGAGAAAAGTGGTTTTTCCACACTAATACAAGTGCAAAAGTGGTTTCCTGCACCAACACAGTGCGAAAAGTGGTTTTTCAACACTAACACAAGTGCGAAAAGTGGTTTTTCAACACTAACACGTGCGAAAAGTGGTTTTTCAACACTAACACAAGTGCGAAAAGTGGTTTTTCAACACTAACACAAGTGCGAAAAGTGGTTTTTCAACACTAACACAAGTGCGAAAAGTGGTTTTTCCACACTAATACAAGTGCAAAAGTGGTTTTTCAACACTATCACAAGTGCAAAAAGTGTTTTTTCCACACTAATACAAGTGCAAAAGTGGTTTCCTGCAACAACACAAATGCGAAATGTTGTTTTTCAACACTAACACAAGTGCGAAAAGTGGTTTTTCAACACTATCACAAGTGCAAAAAGTGTTTTTTCCACATTAATACAAGTGCAAAAGTGGTTTTTCAACACTAACACAAGTGCGAAAAGTGGTTTTTCAACACTAACACATGTGCGAAAAGTGGTTTTTCCAGACTAATACAAGTGCAAAAGTGGTTTCCTGCACCAACACAAGTGCGAAAAGTGGTTTTTCAACACTAACACAAGTGCGAAAAGTGGTTTTTCAACACTATCACAAGTGCAAAAAGTGTTTTTTCCACACTAATACAAGTGCAAAAGTGGTTTCCTGCACCAACACAAGTGCGAAAAGTGGTTTTTCAACACTAACACAAGTGCAAAAAGTGGTTTATCAACACTAACACAAGTGCGAAAAGTGTTTTTTCCACACTAATACAAGTGCAAAAGTGGTTTCCTGCATGAACACAAGTGCGAAAAGTGGTTTTTCATCACTAACACAAGTGCGAAATGTGGTTTTTCAACACTAACACAAGTGCAAAAAGTGGTTTTTCAACACAAACACAAGTGCGAAAAGTGGTTTTTCCACACTAATACAAGTGCAAAAGTGGTTTCCTGCACCAACACAAGTGCGAAAAGTGGTTTTTCAACACTAACACAAGCGCGAAAATTGGTTTTTCAACACTATCACAAGTGCAAAAAGTGTTTTTTCGACACTAATACAAGTGCAAAAGTGGTTTCCTGCACCAACACAAGTGCGAAAAGTGGTTTTTCAACACTAACACAAGTGCGAAAAGTGGTTTTTCAACACTAACACAAGTGCGAAAAGTGGTTTTTCAACACTAACACAAGTGCGAAAAGTGGTTTTTCCACACTAATACAAGTGCAAAAGTGGTTTCCAGCACCAACACAAGTGCGAAAAGTGGTTTTTCAACACTAACACAAGTACGAAAAGTGGTTTTTCAACACTATCACAAGTGCAAAAAGTGTTTTTTCCACACTAATACAAGTGCAAAAGTGGTTTCCTGCACCAACACAAGTGCGAAAAGTGATTTTTCAACACTAACACAAGTTAGAAAAGTGGTTTTTCAACACTAACACAAGTTGGAAAAGTGGTTTTTCAACACTAACACAAGTGCGAAAAGTGGTTTTTCCACACTAATACAAGTGCAAAAGTGGTTTCCTGCACCAACACAAGTGCGAAAAGTGGTTTTTCAACACTAACACAAGTGCGAAAAGTGGTTTTTCAACACTATCACAAGTGCAAAAAGTGTTTTTTCCACACTAATACAAGTGCAAAAGTGGTTTCCTGCACCAACACAACTGCAAAAAGTGGTTTTTCAACACTAACACAAGTGCGAAAAGTGGTTTTTCAACACTAACACAAGTGCGAAAAGTGGTTTTTCCACACTAATACAAGTGCAAAAGTGGTTTCCTGCACCAACACAAGTGCAAAAAGTGGTTTTTCAACACTAACACAAGTGCGAAAAGTGGTTTTTCCACACTAATACAAGTGCAAAAGTGTTTCCTGCACCAACGCAAGTGCAAAAAGTGGTTTTTCAACACTAACACAAGTGCGAAAAGTGGTTTTTCAACACTAACACAAGTGCGAAAAGTGTTTTTTCCACACTAATACAAGTGCAAAAGTGGTTTCCTGCACCAACACAAGTGCGAAAAGTGGTTTTTCAACACTAACACAAGTGCGAAAAGTGGTTTTTCAACACTAACACAAGTGCGAAAAGTGGTTTTTCAACACTAACACAAGTTGGAAAAGTGGTTTTTCAACACTAACACAAGTGCGAAAAGTGGTTTTTCCACACTAATACAAGTGCAAAAGTGGTTTCCTGCACCAACACAAGTGCGAAAAGTGGTTTTTCAACACTAACACAAGTGCGAAAAGTGGTTTTTCAACACTATCACAAGTGCGAAAAGTGTTTTTTCCACACTAATACAAGTGCAAAAGTGGTTTCCTGCACAAACACAAGTGCGAAAAGTGGTTTTTCAACACTAACACAAGTGCGAAAAGTGGTTTTTCAACACTAACACAAGTGCGAAAAGTGGTTTTTCCACACTAATACAAGTGCAAAAGTGGTTTCCTGCACCAACACAAGTGCGAAAAGTGGTTTTTCAACACTAACACAAGTGCGAAAAGTGGTTTTTCAACACTAACACAAGTGCAAAAGTGGTTTTTCCACACTAATACAAGTGCAAAAGTGGTTTTTCAACACTAACACAAGTGCGAAAAGTGGTTTTTCAACACTAACACAAGTTCGAAAAGTGGTTTTTCAAGACTAGCACAAGTGAGAAAAGTGGTTTTTCCACACTAATACAAGTGCAAAAGTGGTTTCCTGCACCAACACAAGTGCGAAAAGTGGTTTTTCAACACTAACACAAGTGCGAAAAGTGGTTTTTCAACACTAACACGTGCGAAAAGTGGTTTTTCAACACTAACACAAGTGCGAAAAGTGGTTTTTCAACACTAACACAAGTGCGAAAAGTGGTTTTTCAACACTAACACAAGTGCGAAAAGTGGTTTTTCCACACTAATACAAGTGCAAAAGTGGTTTTTCAACACTATCACAAGTGCAAAAAGTGTTTTTTCCACACTAATACAAGTGCAAAAGTGGTTTCCTGCAACAACACAAATGCGAAATGTTGTTTTTCAACACTAACACAAGTGCGAAAAGTGGTTTTTCAACACTATCACAAGTGCAAAAAGTGTTTTTTCCACATTAATACAAGTGCAAAAGTGGTTTTTCAACACTAACACAAGTGCGAAAAGTGGTTTTTCAACACTAACACATGTGCGAAAAGTGGTTTTTCCACACTAATACAAGTGCAAAAGTGGTTTCCTGCACCAACACAAGTGCGAAAAGTGGTTTTTCAACACTAACACAAGTGCGAAAAGTGGTTTTTCAACACTATCACAAATGCAAAAAGTGTTTTTTCCACACTAATACAAGTGCAAAAGTGGTTTCCTGCACCAACACAAGTGCGAAAAGTGGTTTTTCAACACTAACACAAGTGCAAAAAGTGGTTTATCAACACTAACACAAGTGCGAAAAGTGTTTTTTCCACACTAATACAAGTGCAAAAGTGGTTTCCTGCACGAACACAAGTGCGAAAAGTGGTTTTTCATCACTAACACAAGTGCGAAAAGTGGTTTTTCAACACTAACACAAGTGCAAAAAGTGGTTTTTCAACACAAACACAAGTGCGAAAAGTGGTTTTTCCACACTAATACAAGTGCAAAAGTGGTTTCCTGCACCAACACAAGTGCGAAAAGTGGTTTTTCAACACTAACACAAGCGCGAAAATTGGTTTTTCAACACTATCACAAGTGCAAAAAGTGTTTTTTCGCCACTAATACAAGTGCAAAAGTGGTTTCCTGCACCAACACAAGTGCGAAAAGTGGTTTTTCAACACTAACACAAGTGCGAAAAGTGGTTTTTCAACACTAACACAAGTGCGAAAAGTGGTTTTTCAACACTAACACAAGTGCGAAAAGTGGTTTTTCCACACTAATACAAGTGCAAAAGTGGTTTCCAGCACCAACACAAGTGCGAAAAGTGATTTTTCAACACTAACACAAGTGCGAAAAGTGGTTTTTCAACACTAACACAAGTGCGAAAAGTGGTTTTTCCACACTAATACAAGTGCAAAAGTGGTTTCCTGCACCAACACAAGTGCGAAAAGTGATTTTTCAACACTAACACAAGTTAGAAAAGTGGTTTTTCAACACTAACACAAGTGCGAAAAGTGGTTTTTCCACACTAATACAAGTGCAAAAGTGGTTTCCTGCACCAACACAAGTGCGAAAAGTGGTTTTTCAACACTAACACAAGTGCGAAAAGTGGTTTTACCACACTAATACAAGTGCAAAAGTGGTTTCCTGCAACAACACAAATGTGAAATGTGGTTTTTCAACACTAACACAAGTGCGAAAAGTGGTTTTTCAACACTAACACAAGTGCGAAAAGTGGTTTTTCAACACTAACACAAGTGTGAAAAGTGGTTTTTCAACACTAACACAAGTGCGAAAAGTGGTTTTTCAACACTAACACATGTGCGAAAAGTGGTTTTTCCACAATAATACAAGTGCAAAAGTGGTTTCCTGCACCAACACAAGTGCGAAAAGTGGTTTTTCAACACTAACACAAGTTAGAAAAGTGGTTTTTCAACACTAACACATGTGCGAAAAGTGGTTTTTCAACACTAACACAAGTGCGAAAAGTGGTTTTTCCACACTAATACAAGTGCAAAAGTGGTTTCCTGCACCAACACAAGTGCGAAAAGTGGTTTTTCAACACTAACACAAGTGCGAAAAGTGGTTTTTCAACACTATCACAAGTGCAAAAAGTGTTTTTTCCACACTAATACAAGTGCAAAAGTGGTTTCCTGCACCAACACAACTGCAAAAAGTGGTTTTTCAACACTAACACAAGTGCGAAAAGTGGTTTTTCAACACTAACACAAGTGCGAAAAGTGGTTTTTCCACACTAATACAAGTGCAAAAGTGGTTTCCTGCACCAACACAAGTGCAAAAAGTGGTTTTTCAACACTAACACAAGTGCGAAAAGTGGTTTTTCCACACTAATACAAGTGCAAAAGTGTTTCCTGCACCAACGCAAGTGCAAAAAGTGGTTTTTCAACACTAACACAAGTGCGAAAAGTGGTTTTTCAACACTAACACAAGTGCGAAAAGTGTTTTTTCCACACTAATACAAGTGCAAAAGTGGTTTCCTGCACCAACACAAGTGCGAAAAGTGGTTTTTCAACACTAACACAAGTGCGAAAAGTGGTTTTTCAACACTAACACAAGTGCGAAAAGTGGTTTTTCAACACTAACACAAGTTGGAAAAGTGGTTTTTCAACACTAACACAAGTGCGAAAAGTGGTTTTTCCACACTAATACAAGTGCAAAAGTGGTTTCCTGCACCAACACAAGTGCGAAAAGTGGTTTTTCAACACTAACACAAGTGCGAAAAGTGGTTTTTCAACACTATCACAAGTGCGAAAAGTGTTTTTTCCACACTAATACAAGTGCAAAAGTGGTTTCCTGCACAAACACAAGTGCGAAAAGTGGTTTTTCAACACTAACACAAGTGCGAAAAGTGGTTTTTCAACACTAACACAAGTGCGAAAAGTGGTTTTTCCACACTAATACAAGTGCAAAAGTGGTTTCCTGCACCAACACAAGTGCGAAAAGTGGTTTTTCAACACTAACACAAGTGCGAAAAGTGGTTTTTCAACACTAACACAAGTGCAAAAGTGGTTTTTCCACACTAATACAAGTGCAAAAGTGGTTTTTCAACACTAACACAAGTGCGAAAAGTGGTTTTTCAACACTAACACAAGTTCGAAAAGTGGTTTTTCAAGACTAGCACAAGTGAGAAAAGTGGTTTTTCCACACTAATACAAGTGCAAAAGTGGTTTCCTGCACCAACACAAGTGCGAAAAGTGGTTTTTCAACACTAACACAAGTGCGAAAAGTGGTTTTTCAACACTAACACGTGCGAAAAGTGGTTTTTCAACACTAACACAAGTGCGAAAAGTGGTTTTTCAACACTAACACAAGTGCGAAAAGTGGTTTTTCAACACTAACACAAGTGCGAAAAGTGGTTTTTCCACACTAATACAAGTGCAAAAGTGGTTTTTCAACACTATCACAAGTGCAAAAAGTGTTTTTTCCACACTAATACAAGTGCAAAAGTGGTTTCCTGCAACAACACAAATGCGAAATGTTGTTTTTCAACACTAACACAAGTGCGAAAAGTGGTTTTTCAACACTATCACAAGTGCAAAAAGTGTTTTTTCCACATTAATACAAGTGCAAAAGTGGTTTTTCAACACTAACACAAGTGCGAAAAGTGGTTTTTCAACACTAACACATGTGCGAAAAGTGGTTTTTCCACACTAATACAAGTGCAAAAGTGGTTTCCTGCACCAACACAAGTGCGAAAAGTGGTTTTTCAACACTAACACAAGTGCGAAAAGTGGTTTTTCAACACTATCACAAATGCAAAAAGTGTTTTTTCCACACTAATACAAGTGCAAAAGTGGTTTCCTGCACCAACACAAGTGCGAAAAGTGGTTTTTCAACACTAACACAAGTGCAAAAAGTGGTTTATCAACACTAACACAAGTGCGAAAAGTGTTTTTTCCACACTAATACAAGTGCAAAAGTGGTTTCCTGCACGAACACAAGTGCGAAAAGTGGTTTTTCATCACTAACACAAGTGCGAAAAGTGGTTTTTCAACACTAACACAAGTGCAAAAAGTGGTTTTTCAACACAAACACAAGTGCGAAAAGTGGTTTTTCCACACTAATACAAGTGCAAAAGTGGTTTCCTGCACCAACACAAGTGCGAAAAGTGGTTTTTCAACACTAACACAAGCGCGAAAATTGGTTTTTCAACACTATCACAAGTGCAAAAAGTGTTTTTTCGCCACTAATACAAGTGCAAAAGTGGTTTCCTGCACCAACACAAGTGCGAAAAGTGGTTTTTCAACACTAACACAAGTGCGAAAAGTGGTTTTTCAACACTAACACAAGTGCGAAAAGTGGTTTTTCAACACTAACACAAGTGCGAAAAGTGGTTTTTCCACACTAATACAAGTGCAAAAGTGGTTTCCAGCACCAACACAAGTGCGAAAAGTGATTTTTCAACACTAACACAAGTGCGAAAAGTGGTTTTTCAACACTAACACAAGTGCGAAAAGTGGTTTTTCCACACTAATACAAGTGCAAAAGTGGTTTCCTGCACCAACACAAGTGCGAAAAGTGATTTTTCAACACTAACACAAGTTAGAAAAGTGGTTTTTCAACACTAACACAAGTGCGAAAAGTGGTTTTTCCACACTAATACAAGTGCAAAAGTGGTTTCCTGCACCAACACAAGTGCGAAAAGTGGTTTTTCAACACTAACACAAGTGCGAAAAGTGGTTTTACCACACTAATACAAGTGCAAAAGTGGTTTCCTGCAACAACACAAATGTGAAATGTGGTTTTTCAACACTAACACAAGTGCGAAAAGTGGTTTTTCAACACTAACACAAGTGCGAAAAGTGGTTTTTCAACACTAACACAAGTGTGAAAAGTGGTTTTTCAACACTAACACAAGTGCGAAAAGTGGTTTTTCAACACTAACACATGTGCGAAAAGTGGTTTTTCCACAATAATACAAGTGCAAAAGTGGTTTCCTGCACCAACACAAGTGCGAAAAGTGGTTTTTCAACACTAACACAAGTGCGAAAAGTGGTTTTTCAACACTATCACAAGTGCAAAAAGTGTTTTTTCCACACTAATACAAGTGCAAAAGTGGTTTCCTGCACCAACACAAGTGCGAAAAGTGGTTTTTCAACACTAACACAAGTGCGAAAAGTGGTTTTTCAACACTAACACAAGTGCGAAAAGTGGTTTTTCCACACTAATACAAGTGCAAAAGTGGTTTCCCGCACCAACACAAGTGCGAAAAGTGGTTTTTCAACACTAACACAAGTGCGAAAAGTGGTTTTTCAACACTAACACAAGTGCGAAAAGTGGTTTTTCCACACTAATACAAGTGCAAAAGTGGTTTCCTGCACCAACACAAGTGCAAAAAGTGGTTTTTCAACACTAACACAAGTGCGAAAAGTGGTTTTTCAACACTAACACAAGTGCGAAAAGTGGTTTTTCAACACTAACACAAGTGCGAAAAGTGGTTTTTCCACACTAATACAAGTGCAAACGTGGTTTCCTGCACCAACACAAGTGCGAAAAGTGGTTTTTCAACACTAACACAAGTGCAAAAGTGGTTTCCTGCACCAACACAAGTGCAAAAAGTGGTTTTTCAACACTAACACAAGTGCGAAAAGTTGTTTTTCCACACTAATACAAGTGCAAAAGTGGTTTCCTGCACCAACACAAGTGCGAAAAGTGGTTTTTCAACACTAACACAAGTGCGAAAAGTGGTTTTTCAACACTATCACAAGTGCAAAAAGTGTTTTTTCCACACTAATACAAGTGCAAAAGTGGTTTCCTGCACCAACACAAGTGCGAAAAGTGGTTTTTCAACACTAACACAAGTGCAAAAAGTGGTTTTTCCACACTAACACAAGTGCGAAAAGTGGTTTTTCAACACTAACACAAGTGCGAAAAGTGGTTTTTCCACACTAATACAAGTGCAAAAGTGGTTTCCTGCACCAACACAAGTGCAAAAAGTGGTTTTTCAACACTAACACAAGTGCGAAAAGTGGTTTTTCAACACTAACACAAGTTCGAAAAGTGGTTTTTCAAGACTAGCACAAGTGAGAAAAGTGGTTTTTCCACACTAATACAAGTGCAAAAGTGGTTTCCTGCACCAACACAAGTGCGAAAAGTGGTTTTTCAACACTAACACAAGTGCGAAAAGTGGTTTTTCAACACTAACACGTGCGAAAAGTGGTTTTTCAACACTAACACAAGTGCGAAAAGTGGTTTTTCAACACTAACACAAGTGCGAAAAGTGGTTTTTCAACACTAACACAAGTGCGAAAAGTGGTTTTTCCACACTAATACAAGTGCAAAAGTGGTTTTTCAACACTATCACAAGTGCAAAAAGTGTTTTTTCCACACTAATACAAGTGCAAAAGTGGTTTCCTGCAACAACACAAATGCGAAATGTTGTTTTTCAACACTAACACAAGTGCGAAAAGTGGTTTTTCAACACTATCACAAGTGCAAAAAGTGTTTTTTCCACATTAATACAAGTGCAAAAGTGGTTTTTCAACACTAACACAAGTGCGAAAAGTGGTTTTTCAACACTAACACATGTGCGAAAAGTGGTTTTTCCACACTAATACAAGTGCAAAAGTGGTTTCCTGCACCAACACAAGTGCGAAAAGTGGTTTTTCAACACTAACACAAGTGCGAAAAGTGGTTTTTCAACACTATCACAAATGCAAAAAGTGTTTTTTCCACACTAATACAAGTGCAAAAGTGGTTTCCTGCACCAACACAAGTGCGAAAAGTGGTTTTTCAACACTAACACAAGTGCAAAAAGTGGTTTATCAACACTAACACAAGTGCGAAAAGTGTTTTTTCCACACTAATACAAGTGCAAAAGTGGTTTCCTGCACGAACACAAGTGCGAAAAGTGGTTTTTCATCACTAACACAAGTGCGAAAAGTGGTTTTTCAACACTAACACAAGTGCAAAAAGTGGTTTTTCAACACAAACACAAGTGCGAAAAGTGGTTTTTCCACACTAATACAAGTGCAAAAGTGGTTTCCTGCACCAACACAAGTGCGAAAAGTGGTTTTTCAACACTAACACAAGCGCGAAAATTGGTTTTTCAACACTATCACAAGTGCAAAAAGTGTTTTTTCGCCACTAATACAAGTGCAAAAGTGGTTTCCTGCACCAACACAAGTGCGAAAAGTGGTTTTTCAACACTAACACAAGTGCGAAAAGTGGTTTTTCAACACTAACACAAGTGCGAAAAGTGGTTTTTCAACACTAACACAAGTGCGAAAAGTGGTTTTTCCACACTAATACAAGTGCAAAAGTGGTTTCCAGCACCAACACAAGTGCGAAAAGTGATTTTTCAACACTAACACAAGTGCGAAAAGTGGTTTTTCAACACTAACACAAGTGCGAAAAGTGGTTTTTCCACACTAATACAAGTGCAAAAGTGGTTTCCTGCACCAACACAAGTGCGAAAAGTGATTTTTCAACACTAACACAAGTTAGAAAAGTGGTTTTTCAACACTAACACAAGTGCGAAAAGTGGTTTTTCCACACTAATACAAGTGCAAAAGTGGTTTCCTGCACCAACACAAGTGCGAAAAGTGGTTTTTCAACACTAACACAAGTGCGAAAAGTGGTTTTACCACACTAATACAAGTGCAAAAGTGGTTTCCTGCAACAACACAAATGTGAAATGTGGTTTTTCAACACTAACACAAGTGCGAAAAGTGGTTTTTCAACACTAACACAAGTGCGAAAAGTGGTTTTTCAACACTAACACAAGTGTGAAAAGTGGTTTTTCAACACTAACACAAGTGCGAAAAGTGGTTTTTCAACACTAACACATGTGCGAAAAGTGGTTTTTCCACACTAATACAAGTGCAAAAGTGGTTTCCTGCACCAACACAAGTGCGAAAAGTGGTTTTTCAACACTAACACAAGTGCGAAAAGTGGTTTTTCAACACTATCACAAGTGCAAAAAGTGTTTTTTCCACACTAATACAAGTGCAAAAGTGGTTTCCTGCACCAACACAAGTGCGAAAAGTGGTTTTTCAACACTAACACAAGTGCGAAAAGTGGTTTTTCAACACTAACACAAGTGCGAAAAGTGGTTTTTCCACACTAATACAAGTGCAAAAGTGGTTTCCCGCACCAACACAAGTGCGAAAAGTGGTTTTTCAACACTAACACAAGTGCGAAAAGTGGTTTTTCAACACTAACACAAGTGCGAAAAGTGGTTTTTCCACACTAATACAAGTGCAAAAGTGGTTTCCTGCACCAACACAAGTGCAAAAAGTGGTTTTTCAACACTAACACAAGTGCGAAAAGTGGTTTTTCAACACTAACACAAGTGCGAAAAGTGGTTTTTCAACACTAACACAAGTGCGAAAAGTGGTTTTTCCACACTAATACAAGTGCAAACGTGGTTTCCTGCACCAACACAAGTGCGAAAAGTGGTTTTTCAACACTAACACAAGTGCAAAAGTGGTTTCCTGCACCAACACAAGTGCAAAAAGTGGTTTTTCAACACTAACACAAGTGCGAAAAGTTGTTTTTCCACACTAATACAAGTGCAAAAGTGGTTTCCTGCACCAACACAAGTGCGAAAAGTGGTTTTTCAACACTAACACAAGTGCGAAAAGTGGTTTTTCAACACTATCACAAGTGCAAAAAGTGTTTTTTCCACACTAATACAAGTGCAAAAGTGGTTTCCTGCACCAACACAAGTGCGAAAAGTGGTTTTTCAACACTAACACAAGTGCAAAAAGTGGTTTTTCCACACTAACACAAGTGCGAAAAGTGGTTTTTCAACACTAACACAAGTGCGAAAAGTGGTTTTTCCACACTAATACAAGTGCAAAAGTGGTTTCCTGCACCAACACAAGTGCAAAAAGTGGTTTTTCAACACTAACACAAGTGCGAAAAGTGGTTTTTCAACACTAACACAAGTGCGAAAAGTTGTTTTTCCACACTAATACAAGTGCAAAAGTGGTTTCCTGCACCAACACAAGTGCGAAAAGTGGTTTTTCAACACTAACACAAGTGCGAAAAGTGGTTTTTCAACACTAACACAAGTGCAAAAGTGGTTTTTCCACACTAATACAAGTGCAAAAGTGGTTTTTCAACACTAACACAAGTGCGAAAAGTGGTTTTTCAACACTAACACAAGTTTGAAAAGTGGTTTTTCAAGACTAACACAAGTGAGAAAAGTGGTTTTTCCACACTAATACAAGTGCAAAAGTGGTTTCCTGCACCAACACAAGTGCGAAAAGTGGTTTTTCAACACTAACACAAGTGCGAAAAGTGGTTTTTCAACACTAACACGTGCGAAAAGTGGTTTTTCAACACTAACACAAGTGCGAAAAGTGGTTTTTCAACACTAACACAAGTGCGAAAAGTGGTTTTTCAACACTGACACAAGTGCGAAAAGTGGTTTTTCCACACTAATACAAGTGCAAAAGTGGTTTCCTGCACCAACACAAGTGCAAAAAGTGGTTTTTCAACACTAACACAAGTGCGAAAAGTTGTTTTTCCACACTAATACAAGTGCAAAAGTGGTTTCCTGCACCAACACAAGTGCGAAAAGTGGTTTTTCAACACTAACACAAGTGCGAAAAGTGGTTTTTCAACACTAACACAAGTGCAAAAGTGGTTTTTCCACACTAATACAAGTGCAAAAGTGGTTTTTCAACACTAACACAAGTGCGAAAAGTGGTTTTTCAACACTAACACAAGTTCGAAAAGTGGTTTTTCAAGACTAACACAAGTGAGAAAAGTGGTTTTTCCACACTAATACAAGTGCAAAAGTGGTTTCCTGCACCAACACAAGTGCGAAAAGTGGTTTTTCAACACTAACACAAGTGCGAAAAGTGGTTTTTCAACACTAACACGTGCGAAAAGTGGTTTTTCAACACTAACACAAGTGCGAAAAGTGGTTTTTCAACACTAACACAAGTGCGAAAAGTGGTTTTTCAACACTAACACATGTGCGAAAAGTGGTTTTTCCACACTAATACAAGTGCAAAAGTGGTTTCCTGCACCAACACAAGTGCGAAAAGTGGTTTTTCAACACTAACACAAGTGCGAAAAGTGGTTTTTCAACACTAACACGTGCGAAAAGTGGTTTTTCAACACTAACACAAGTGCGAAAAGTGGTTTTTCCACACTAATACAAGTGCAAAAGTGGTTTTTCAACACTATCACAAGTGCAAAAAGTGTTTTTTCCACACTAATACAAGTGCAAATGTGGTTTCCTGCAACAACACAAATGCGAAATGTTGTTTTTCAACACTAACACAAGTGCGAAAAGTGGTTTTTCAACACTATCACAAGTGCAAAAAGTGTTTTTTCCACATTAATACAAGTGCAAAAGTGGTTTTTCAACACTAACACAAGTGCGAAAAGTGGTTTTTCAACACTAACACATGTGCGAAAAGTGGTTTTTCCACACTAATACAAGTGCAAAAGTGGTTTCCTGCACCAACACAAGTGCGAAAAGTGGTTTTTCAACACTAACACAAGTGCGAAAAGTGGTTTTTCAACACTATCACAAGTGCAAAAAGTGTTTTTTCCACACTAATACAAGTGCAAAAGTGGTTTCCTGCACCAACACAAGTGCGAAAAGTGGTTTTTCAACACTAACACAAGTGTAAAAAGTGGTTTATCAACACTAACACAAGTGCGAAAAGTGTTTTTTCCACACTAATACAAGTGCAAAAGTGGTTTCCTGCATGAACACAAGTGCGAAAAGTGGTTTTTCATCACTAACACAAGTGCGAAAAGTGGTTTTTCAACACTAACACAAGTGCAAAAAGTGGTTTTTCAACACAAACACAAGTGCGAAAAGTGGTTTTTCCACACTAATACAAGTGCAAAAGTGGTTTCCTGCACCAACACAAGTGCGAAAAGTGGTTTTTCAACACTAACACAAGCGCGAAAATTGGTTTTTCAACACTATCACAAGTGCAAAAAGTGTTTTTTCGACACTAATACAAGTGCAAAAGTGGTTTCCTGCACCAACACAAGTGCGAAAAGTGGTTTTTCAACACTAACACAAGTGCGAAAAGTGGTTTTTCAACACTAACACAAGTGCGAAAAGTGGTTTTTCAACACTAACACAAGTGCGAAAAGTGGTTTTTCCACACTAATACAAGTGCAAAAGTGGTTTCCAGCACCAACACAAGTGCGAAAAGTGGTTTTTCAACACTAACACAAGTACGAAAAGTGGTTTTTCAACACTATCACAAGTGCAAAAAGTGTTTTTTCCACACTAATACAAGTGCAAAAGTGGTTTCCTGCACCAACACAAGTGCGAAAAGTGATTTTTCAACACTAACACAAGTTAGAAAAGTGGTTTTTCAACACTAACACAAGTTGGAAAAGTGGTTTTTCAACACTAACACAAGTGCGAAAAGTGGTTTTTCCACACTAATACAAGTGCAAAAGTGGTTTCCTGCACCAACACAAGTGCGAAAAGTGGTTTTTCAACACTAACACAAGTGCGAAATGTGGTTTTTCAACACTATCACAAGTGCAAAAAGTGTTTTTTCCACACTAATACAAGTGCAAAAGTGGTTTCCTGCACCAACACAACTGCAAAAAGTGGTTTTTCAACACTAACACAAGTGCGAAAAGTGGTTTTTCAACACTAACACAAGTGCGAAAAGTGGTTTTTCCACACTAATACAAGTGCAAAAGTGGTTTCCTGCACCAACACAAGTGCAAAAAGTGGTTTTTCAACACTAACACAAGTGCGAAAAGTGGTTTTTCCACACTAATACAAGTGCAAAAGTGTTTCCTGCACCAACGCAAGTGCAAAAAGTGGTTTTTCAACACTAACACAAGTGCGAAAAGTGGTTTTTCAACACTAACACAAGTGCGAAAAGTGTTTTTTCCACACTAATACAAGTGCAAAAGTGGTTTCCTGCACCAACACAAGTGCGAAAAGTGGTTTTTCAACACTAACACAAGTGCGAAAAGTGGTTTTTCAACACTAACACAAGTGCGAAAAGTGGTTTTTCAACACTAACACAAGTTGGAAAAGTGGTTTTTCAACACTAACACAAGTGCGAAAAGTGGTTTTTCCACACTAATACAAGTGCAAACGTGGTTTCCTGCACCAACACAAGTGCGAAAAGTGGTTTTTCAACACTAACACAAGTGCGAAAAGTGGTTTTACCACACTAATACAAGTGCAAAAGTGGTTTCCTGCAACAACACAAATGTGAAATGTGGTTTTTCAACACTAACACAAGTGCGAAAAGTGGTTTTTCAACACTAACACAAGTGCGAAAAGTGGTTTTTCAACACTAACACAAGTGTGAAAAGTGGTTTTTCAACACTAACACAAGTGCGAAAAGTGGTTTTTCAACACTAACACATGTGCGAAAAGTGGTTTTTCCACACTAATACAAGTGCAAAAGTGGTTTCCTGCACCAACACAAGTGCGAAAAGTGGTTTTTCAACACTAACACAAGTGCGAAAAGTGGTTTTTCAACACTATCACAAGTGCAAAAAGTGTTTTTTCCACACTAATACAAGTGCAAAAGTGGTTTCCTGCACCAACACAAGTGCGAAAAGTGGTTTTTCAACACTAACACAAGTGCGAAAAGTGGTTTTTCAACACTAACACAAGTGCGAAAAGTGGTTTTTCCACACTAATACAAGTGCAAAAGTGGTTTCCTGCACCAACACAAGTGCGAAAAGTGGTTTTTCAACACTAACACAAGTGCGAAAAGTGGTTTTTCAACACTAACACAAGTGCGAAAAGTGGTTTTTCCACACTAATACAAGTGCAAAAGTGGTTTCCTGCACCAACACAAGTGCAAAAAGTGGTTTTTCAACACTAACACAAGTGCGAAAAGTGGTTTTTCAACACTAACACAAGTGCGAAAAGTGGTTTTTCAACACTAACACAAGTGCGAAAAGTGGTTTTTCCACACTAATACAAGTGCAAACGTGGTTTCCTGCACCAACACAAGTGCGAAAAGTGGTTTTTCAACACTAACACAAGTGCAAAAGTGGTTTCCTGCACCAACACAAGTGCAAAAAGTGGTTTTTCAACACTAACACAAGTGCGAAAAGTTGTTTTTCCACACTAATACAAGTGCAAAAGTGGTTTCCTGCACCAACACAAGTGCGAAAAGTGGTTTTTCAACACTAACACAAGTGCGAAAAGTGGTTTTTCAACACTATCACAAGTGCAAAAAGTGTTTTTTCCACACTAATACAAGTGCAAAAGTGGTTTCCTGCACCAACACAAGTGCGAAAAGTGGTTTT
Source organism: Myxine glutinosa (assembly GCF_964187855.1). NCBI lineage: Eukaryota > Metazoa > Chordata > Myxini > Myxiniformes > Myxinidae > Myxine > Myxine glutinosa. The sequence goes on from NW_027616767.1 coordinate 186,704, forward strand.
TCAACACTAACACAAGTGCAAAAAGTGGTTTTTCCACACTAACACAAGTGCGAAAAGTGGTTTTTCAACACTAACACAAGTGCGAAAAGTGGTTTTTCCACACTAATACAAGTGCAAAAGTGGTTTCCTGCACCAACACAAGTGCAAAAAGTGGTTTTTCAACACTAACACAAGTGCGAAAAGTGGTTTTTCAACACTAACACAAGTGCGAAAAGTTGTTTTTCCACACTAATACAAGTGCAAAAGTGGTTTCCTGCACCAACACAAGTGCGAAAAGTGGTTTTTCAACACTAACACAAGTGCGAAAAGTGGTTTTTCAACACTAACACAAGTGCAAAAGTGGTTTTTCCACACTAATACAAGTGCAAAAGTGGTTTTTCAACACTAACACAAGTGCGAAAAGTGGTTTTTCAACACTAACACAAGTTTGAAAAGTGGTTTTTCAAGACTAACACAAGTGAGAAAAGTGGTTTTTCCACACTAATACAAGTGCAAAAGTGGTTTCCTGCACCAACACAAGTGCGAAAAGTGGTTTTTCAACACTAACACAAGTGCGAAAAGTGGTTTTTCAACACTAACACGTGCGAAAAGTGGTTTTTCAACACTAACACAAGTGCGAAAAGTGGTTTTTCAACACTGACACAAGTGCGAAAAGTGGTTTTTCCACACTAATACAAGTGCAAAAGTGGTTTCCTGCACCAACACAAGTGTGAAAAGTGGTTTTTCAACACTATCACAAGTGCAAAAAGTGTTTTTTCCACACTAATACAAGTGCAAAAGTGGTTTCCTGCAACAACACAAATGCGAAAAGTGGTTTTTCAACACTAACACAAGTGCAAAAAGTGGTTTTTCCACACTAACACAAGTGTGAAAAGTGGTTTTTCCACACTAATACAAGTGCAAAAGTGGTTTCCTGCACCAACACAAGTGCGAAAAGTGGTTTTTCAACACTAACACAAGTGCGAAAAGTGGTTTTTCAACACTATCACAAGTGCAAAAAGTGTTTTTTCCACACTAATACAAGTGCAAAAGTGGTTTCCTGCACCAACACAAGTGCGAAAAGTGGTTTTTCAACACTAACACAAGTGCAAAAAGTGGTTTTTCCACACTAACACAAGTGCGAAAAGTGGTTTTTCAACACTAACACAAGTGCGAAAAGTGGTTTTTCCACACTAATACAAGTGCAAAAGTGGTTTCCTGCACCAACACAAGTGCAAAAAGTGGTTTTTCAACACTAACACAAGTGCGAAAAGTTGTTTTTCCACACTAATACAAGTGCAAAAGTGGTTTCCTGCACCAACACAAGTGCGAAAAGTGGTTTTTCAACACTAACACAAGTGCGAAAAGTGGTTTTTCAACACTAACACAAGTGCAAAAGTGGTTTTTCCACACTAATACAAGTGCAAAAGTGGTTTTTCAACACTAACACAAGTGCGAAAAGTGGTTTTTCAACACTAACACAAGTTCGAAAAGTGGTTTTTCAAGACTAACACAAGTGAGAAAAGTGGTTTTTCCACACTAATACAAGTGCAAAAGTGGTTTCCTGCACCAACACAAGTGCGAAAAGTGGTTTTTCAACACTAACACAAGTGCGAAAAGTGGTTTTTCAACACTAACACGTGCGAAAAGTGGTTTTTCAACACTAACACAAGTGCGAAAAGTGGTTTTTCAACACTAACACAAGTGCGAAAAGTGGTTTTTCAACACTAACACAAGTGCGAAAAGTGGTTTTTCCACACTAATACAAGTGCAAAAGTGGTTTTTCAACACTATCACAAGTGCAAAAAGTGTTTTTTCCACACTAATACAAGTGCAAAAGTGGTTTCCTGCAACAACACAAATGCGAAATGTTGTTTTTCAACACTAACACAAGTGCGAAAAGTGGTTTTTCAACACTATCACAAGTGCAAAAAGTGTTTTTTCCACATTAATACAAGTGCAAAAGTGGTTTTTCAACACTAACACAAGTGCGAAAAGTGGTTTTTCAACACTAACACATGTGCGAAAAGTGGTTTTTCCACACTAATACAAGTGCAAAAGTGGTTTCCTGCACCAACACAAGTGCGAAAAGTGGTTTTTCAACACTAACACAAGTGCGAAAAGTGGTTTTTCAACACTATCACAAGTGCAAAAAGTGTTTTTCCCACACTAATACAAGTGCAAAAGTGGTTTCCTGCACCAACACAAGTGCGAAAAGTGGTTTTTCAACACTAACACAAGTGCAAAAAGTGGTTTATCAACACTAACACAAGTGCGAAAAGTGTTTTTTCCACACTAATACAAGTGCAAAAGTGGTTTCCTGCATGAACACAAGTGCGAAAAGTGGTTTTTCATCACTAACACAAGTGCGAAAAGTGGTTTTTCAACACTAACACAAGTGCAAAAAGTGGTTTTTCAACACAAACACAAGTGCGAAAAGTGGTTTTTCCACACTAATACAAGTGCAAAAGTGGTTTCCTGCACCAACACAAGTGCGAAAAGTGGTTTTTCAACACTAACACAAGCGCGAAAATTGGTTTTTCAACACTATCACAAGTGCAAAAAGTGTTTTTTCGACACTAATACAAGTGCAAAAGTGGTTTCCTGCACCAACACAAGTGCGAAAAGTGGTTTTTCAACACTAACACAAGTGCGAAAAGTGGTTTTTCAACACTAACACAAGTGCGAAAAGTGGTTTTTCAACACTAACACAAGTGCGAAAAGTGGTTTTTCCACACTAATACAAGTGCAAAAGTGGTTTCCAGCACCAACACAAGTGCGAAAAGTGGTTTTTCAACACTAACACAAGTACGAAAAGTGGTTTTTCAACACTATCACAAGTGCAAAAAGTGTTTTTTCCACACTAATACAAGTGCAAAAGTGGTTTCCTGCACCAACACAAGTGCGAAAAGTGATTTTTCAACACTAACACAAGTTAGAAAAGTGGTTTTTCAACACTAACACAAGTTGGAAAAGTGGTTTTTCAACACTAACACAAGTGCGAAAAGTGGTTTTTCCACACTAATACAAGTGCAAAAGTGGTTTCCTGCACCAACACAAGTGCGAAAAGTGGTTTTTCAACACTAACACAAGTGCGAAATGTGGTTTTTCAACACTATCACAAGTGCAAAAAGTGTTTTTTCCACACTAATACAAGTGCAAAAGTGGTTTCCTGCACCAACACAACTGCAAAAAGTGGTTTTTCAACACTAACACAAGTGCGAAAAGTGGTTTTTCAACACTAACACAAGTGCGAAAAGTGGTTTTTCCACACTAATACAAGTGCAAAAGTGGTTTCCTGCACCAACACAAGTGCAAAAAGTGGTTTTTCAACACTAACACAAGTGCGAAAAGTGGTTTTTCCACACTAATACAAGTGCAAAAGTGTTTCCTGCACCAACGCAAGTGCAAAAAGTGGTTTTTCAACACTAACACAAGTGCGAAAAGTGGTTTTTCAACACTAACACAAGTGCGAAAAGTGTTTTTTCCACACTAATACAAGTGCAAAAGTGGTTTCCTGCACCAACACAAGTGCGAAAAGTGGTTTTTCAACACTAACACAAGTGCGAAAAGTGGTTTTTCAACACTAACACAAGTGCGAAAAGTGGTTTTTCAACACTAACACAAGTTGGAAAAGTGGTTTTTCAACACTAACACAAGTGCGAAAAGTGGTTTTTCCACACTAATACAAGTGCAAAAGTGGTTTCCTGCACCAACACAAGTGCGAAAAGTGGTTTTTCAACACTAACACAAGTGCGAAAAGTGGTTTTTCAACACCATCACAAGTGCGAAAAGTGTTTTTTCCACACTAATACAAGTGCAAAAGTGGTTTCCTGCACGAACACAAGTGCGAAAAGTGGTTTTTCAACACTAACACAAGTGCGAAAAGTGGTTTTTCAACACTAACACAAGTGCGAAAAGTGGTTTTTCCACACTAATACAAGTGCAAAAGTGGTTTCCTGCACCAACACAAGTGCGAAAAGTGGTTTTTCAACACTAATACAAGTGCGAAAAGTGGTTTTTCAACACTAACACAAGTGCAAAAGTGGTTTTTCCACACTAATACAAGTGCAAAAGTGGTTTTTCAACACTAACACAAGTGCGAAAAGTGGTTTTTCAACACTAACACAAGTTCGAAAAGTGGTTTTTCAAGACTAGCACAAGTGAGAAAAGTGGTTTTTCCACACTAATACAAGTGCAAATGTGGTTTCCTGCACCAACACAAGTGCGAAAAGTGGTTTTTCAACACTAACACAAGTGCGAAAAGTGGTTTTTCAACACTAACACGTGCGAAAAGTGGTTTTTCAACACTAACACAAGTGCGAAAAGTGGTTTTTCAACACTAACACAAGTGCGAAAAGTGGTTTTTCAACACTAACACAAGTGCGAAAAGTGGTTTTTCCACACTAATACAAGTGCAAAAGTGGTTTTTCAACACTATCACAAGTGCAAAAAGTGTTTTTTCCACACTAATACAAGTGCAAAAGTGGTTTCCTGCAACAACACAAATGCGAAATGTTGTTTTTCAACACTAACACAAGTGCGAAAAGTGGTTTTTCAACACTATCACAAGTGCAAAAAGTGTTTTTTCCACATTAATACAAGTGCAAAAGTGGTTTTTCAACACTAACACAAGTGCGAAAAGTGGTTTTTCAACACTAACACATGTGCGAAAAGTGGTTTTTCCACACTAATACAAGTGCAAAAGTGGTTTCCTGCACCAACACAAGTGCGAAAAGTGGTTTTTCAACACTAACACAAGTGCGAAAAGTGGTTTTTCAACACTATCACAAGTGCAAAAAGTGTTTTTTCCACACTAATACAAGTGCAAAAGTGGTTTCCTGCACCAACACAAGTGCGAAAAGTGGTTTTTCAACACTAACACAAGTGCAAAAAGTGGTTTATCAACACTAACACAAGTGCGAAAATTGTTTTTTCCACACTAATACAAGTGCAAAAGTGGTTTCCTGCACGAACACAAGTGCGAAAAGTGGTTTTTCATCACTAACACAAGTGCGAAAAGTGGTTTTTCAACACTAACACAAGTGCAAAAAGTGGTTTTTCAACACAAACACAAGTGCGAAAAGTGGTTTTTCCACACTAATACAAGTGCAAAAGTGGTTTCCTGCACCAACACAAGTGCGAAAAGTGGTTTTTCAACACTAACACAAGCGCGAAAATTGGTTTTTCAACACTATCACAAGTGCAAAAAGTGTTTTTTCGACACTAATACAAGTGCAAAAGTGGTTTCCTGCACCAACACAAGTGCGAAAAGTGGTTTTTCAACACTAACACAAGTGCGAAAAGTGGTTTTTCAACACTAACACAAGTGCGAAAAGTGGTTTTTCAACACTAACACAAGTGCGAAAAGTGTTTTTTCCACACTAATACAAGTGCAAAAGTGGTTTCCAGCACCAACACAAGTGCGAAAAGTGGTTTTTCCACACTAATACAAGTGCAAAAGTGGTTTCCTGCACCAACACAAGTGCAAAAAGTGGTTTTTCAACACTAACACAAGTGCGAAAAGTGGTTTTTCCACACTAATACAAGTGCAAAAGTGTTTCCTGCACCAACGCAAGTGCAAAAAGTGGTTTTTCAACACTAACACAAGTGCGAAAAGTGGTTTTTCAACACTAACACAAGTGCGAAAAGTGTTTTTTCCACACTAATACAAGTGCAAAAGTGGTTTCCTGCACCAACACAAGTGCGAAAAGTGGTTTTTCAACACTAACACAAGTGCGAAAAGTGGTTTTTCAACACTAACACAAGTGCGAAAAGTGGTTTTTCAACACTAACACAAGTTGGAAAAGTGGTTTTTCAACACTAACACAAGTGCGAAAAGTGGTTTTTCCACACTAATACAAGTGCAAAAGTGGTTTCCTGCACCAACACAAGTGCGAAAAGTGGTT